>NW_020201637.1:0-2681 GCF_001531365.2 Cynara cardunculus var. scolymus
GGTAGAACCTCTTCTGTCAACACTTGCAGTATTTATTTTTTCCATACTTTTACATTAAATGAAATGAGAGCTAACACTATTGCTTTCTCATTTGGAGATGACTGATATTGAAAAAGAAGGATATATGTTCCCCATTCAAGGCTTTTTCATCACAATTGAGTCTGATAAATTTGTGTAGTCCATACTGTTTATCTTTTTTATCCTAATTTGAAGCATTAGTTGCTTTATCATTTCTCCACTGCCCAAATTTTATAGAATATTTGTTATTTTATCTTAACATTCATAGATATGTTTTTTCAATTTATCAATGATTGAATGGAAGTCTTGGTGAGATGAACGTCAAAAAGTCTCATATATAATGTACATTTGTTGTACAAAATATATTTGTTGTATTCATAGGCCAATCTTTCTATAAGATTAAAAATAGTTCAATAAGTTGAATCTAATTCTTTCCCTCATCTTCATAATCTAACAAGATTATATAAGCGAATTTGCAAAGATTTGCTTATCGTTATATGAATTGACAGCATTCCTTAAAGTTCATTTATTTCGATATATGATGACAATGCTCCTCGTTTCATCATAAGGAAGAGTATTCTCAGAAATGAATGAAGATTTTATGAGTCAATTTCTAAAGACAGGGAAGGTGTTAGGTTTGAAAGGAGTTGATCAATAAGTGCTGATAATTGCTGAAGATTTGTGACATCCGTCACTTTTGGTGCATCAAGTTAGTATCTTTATAGAGTTCTTATATTTAGAATCATAATTTATTAAGATCTAGTTATTGGAAATCTAGTAACTTAGCGCCATTTGGTAGTCCAGAAAAACCTTGTCAAGACGAGTAACTGATAAAGTAACTATGTAATGCCAAATATATTAAAATTCTTTTGAAATAAATAAAATCGATATTATAAATTTAAAAATTTAAAAATATAAAGTGTTAATCGTATATGCAAATAATTTTATTTTTATTTTTACAGAATTTGGAATTTGTCTTATTAGTGAATAATTTTATTGGTATAGATAAAATGTATTTAAAATTACACTTATGTGGGCTGGGTTTGTATAAGAAACATTTAAAAGAAAAACATGGTGGTTGGGCCTTGTATGGGTCGGCCCCTTTGTTTTCATATAAAAACCCCATTTCTTTTAAAAATCTCTCATTACATCTTCACAGTTCCCATTTTTCTCTCTCTAAATTCTTCATCTTCTTCCATCCGAATCCAATCCTCAACATTTTTCCTTGATTCCTTAAGAGCATTCAAGTCTTCAAGATTTATCAAGAGAAAAGGTAAAAGATTTGGTTTTATTTTCAAATCATTACAATAAGCTTCTCGAATCTTTATACCTCTCGCTTCTTCTTAAGCTCAAGGATTTTCTGATGAATCTAAGAGGGGAGATTATTCTCATCAAAGACATGAAAATGTCTTCAAAATGATGATAATCTATGATCTATGAAATTGGAACTCAAGAAAATGGGTAAAACTCCATTGCATGTGGTATTTAATCAATAAAAGAGGATATTTCGAAACTGACAGGTTGTTTCTAAGTAAGAATGGAATTTTTTGGAAGCATCTTTCGTTGTCATCTGTTCACCAGCTGTAGAAACTTTTGTCTGTAAAAAAACTTTTCCTCGTGAACAGTAAACTCAATGATGTTGTAAGGCTCTTTGAATTTTGTACTTAGAAGTGTTATCTATCGATTGGAGCTATGAAATGCTTACCTGTTACGCCTCGTGTTTCTTCTTTAGCGGGGTGTGACAGATTTGGTATTAGAGCCACAGTTATAGAGAACACCGGTGTTTCTTAAAACCAAACTATAACTAAATATTTTCAAAGCAATATCACTAGTATAATCACAGGTTGAATTTTATATTATTATACTTAAATTAAACAGAGCCTGATCATCTATGTTTAACTTAAATATTATGATAAAAGATTCCAATCGGTTAAGCTAAAAATATGCTCAAATTTAGAAATTTTATCAAAAACCTGAAAAGCATGATCGTGTGTGTTCGCATAAATTTTGAATATCCATCACCCTAGACTAACCAAAAGCTCTGGTTGTAAAGTGAAGCAAGTTATATAGAGCACTAATTCGACCGGAGGGTCAACCTTGTATTTGAACACTTGGTAGCAGAACTTGGATGAAGGTTCTAGTCTCTATAGTCTCTGTATTTAAGAATTCGCACTACACCTTAGGTAAGATTTACCTTGACATAGGAAGTGAGCTCTGTGATCTAGATTTGATTGCATGACCACTATTCTATTTAAGTGAACAGCGACTAGAAGCTCTGGTTGGCTTGATTTCGAGAGCCAGAGGCTCTGGTTAGAAGAACCAGAGGCTCTGGTCTATGAAAAGGAAATATTTTCTAAGTATGAGGAACCAGATATCGATGGAAGGCGATCCATCGGTTTTCCAAGTATGAGGAACCAGAGATCGATGGAAGGCGATCCATCGGTTTGCCAAACATGAGGAACCAGAGATCGATGGAAGGCGATCCATCGGTTTGCTAAACATAAGGAACTAGAGATCGATGGAAGGCGATCCATCGGTTTGAGAAACATGAGGAACCAGAGATCGATAGAAGGCGATCCATCGGTTTGCCAAACATGAGGAACTAGAGATCGATGGAAGGCGATCCATCGATTTGCCAAACATGAGGAACCAGAGATCAATGG
>NW_020201637.1:2826-11314 GCF_001531365.2 Cynara cardunculus var. scolymus
ATGGAAGGCGATCCATCGGTTTGCCAAACATGAGGAGTCAGAGATTGATGGAAGCCGATCCATTGGTTTGCCAAGTATGAGGAACCAGAGATTTGAGAATAAGTTTGACAAGAATAAGAGATCAGTAGGGAACTTTGGAGTCCAGACTTAGGTGGTGAATCCAGAAAGCAAGCCTAAGTGCAATAAATGTAAATTTCCACATTGGGGAAATTGTATTATTTGTCAGAGGTGCCACAAAGGGAGCCATTCCACAAAAGATTGTCGAAAGCGATTATGTTTTGAATGTGGGAGCCCGGATCACATGAGAAATGTATGTCCGAAGAGGAAGCAAGGAATGAATGTTAATCAAACCCGACCAACCAATCAAGGAAACTCTGAAAGTCAAGCACGTGGCCGAGCATTTGAAATTGGAGCAAGGGAGGCCAGACATGATCCTAATGTGGTTACAAGTACATTTCTCTTAGATAATGAGTTTGCATCGGTACTATTTGACTCAGGAGCTGATAGAAGTTTTGTATCATTAGACTTTAGGCTAAGGATTAATTTAAAATCTCAAAGGATGAAGGAAGACTATATAATAGAGTTTGCCAATGGTCAAGAAATTAAGATCAGAGATATAATCATGGGCTGCACTATAAGCTTAGCACAGAAGGATTTTAGTATAGATCTTATTCCGATTAAGTTAGGAAGTTTTGATATGATTATAGGCATGGATTGGTTATCTAAAACCGAGCTGAAATAGTTTGTTCGGAAAAGATTATCTGAATTCCTCAAGAAGAAGGAGAAGCACTTATAATTCAAGGAGAGGAACCTGATCAGAAAATTAAGATCGTATCATGCATAAAGATGCAGAAATACTTAAAGAAGAACTATGATGCATTTGTGGCACATATTGTAGGTAGGAAGGTTAAAGGAAAAAGTATCGAAAACTTCCCTGTAGTACGGGAGTTTCCTGAAGCATTTCCTGAGGATCTACAAGGAATACCCCCACTAAGACAAGTCAAGTTTGGTATCGATTTAATTTCTGGAGCTGCCCCAGTGGCCAAGGCACCATACCGATTGGCCCCATCGGAGATGCAAGAGATGTCGGGAAAACTCCAGGAATTATTAGATAAAGGATTCATAAGACCTAGTTTTTCACCATGGGGTGCGCCAGTTTTGTTCGTCAAGAAGAAAGATGGGTAGATACGGATGTGTATTGACTATAACGAGCTTAATAAGTTGACTATAAAGAACCGATATCCTCTTCCTAGGATCGATGACTTATTTCATCAACTTCAAGGTGATGTGTACTTTTCAAAGATTGACCTTCGATCCGGATATCATCAAGTGAGAATTCGAGAGGAGGACATTCCTAAAACGACATTTAGGACTCGGTATGGCCATTATGAATTTTTTGTTATGCCATTCGGATTAACCAATGCCCTGACTGTTTTCATGGATTTAATGAATAGGGTTTGCAGACCATACTTGGATAAATTTGTAATTGTCTTCATAGATGATATACTAATTTATTCCAGAAGTAAGAGAGATCATGAGCAACATCTCAGATTGATATTGGAGCTACTTAAGGACCAGAAATTGTATGCAAAATTCTCTAAATGTGAATTTTGTATTCGTGAAGTACAATTTCTTGGTCATGTGGTCAATGAAAAAGGAATTCATGTAGACCCAGCGAAGATTGAGGCCATTAAGAAATGGGAAACGCCGAACACCCCGACAGAAATATGTCAATTTCTTGGTTTGGCAGGCTATTATCGGCGATTCATTGCGAATTTTTCAAAGATTGCGCAACCACTCACAACCTTAACACAGAAAGACAAGAAATTTAATTGGGGAGAGAAGCAAGAAGAGGCCTTTGAAACTCTTAAACATAGACTGTGCAATGCACCTATTCTATCATTACTAGAAGGTTCGAAAAACTTTATGGTATTTTCCGATGCATCACATCAACTATTGGGATGCGTACTTATCCAAAAAGATAAAGTCATTGCATATGCCTCAAGATAACTCAAAGTGTATGAGAAGAATTATACTACACATGACCTAGAATTAGGAGCTGTGGTATTTGCACTTAAGATTTGGATGCATTACCTATACGGTACCAAATGCACTGTGTTCACTGATCACAAAAGCCTTCAACACATCTTCAATCAGAAAATGTTAAATATGAGGCAAAGAAGATGGATTGAATTGCTCAGTGATTATGATTGTGAAATTAAGTACCATCCACGCAAGGCTAACGTAGTAGCTGATGCTTTGAGCAAGAAGGAAAAATTGAAGCCAACAAGGGTACAAGCTTTGGGAGCAATAGTAACCATGAGTCTGAGAGCACAAATTCTCCAAGATCAAAAAGAGGCATTGAAAGATGAGAATTTGAAAAATGAGACCCTACACCATATGGAAACTAAGTTTCAATTGAAGGCTGATGGAGTAAATTATCTGGGAAACAAGGTTTGGATTTCTAAGATATGCAGTCTTAGATCCATAATTCTGAATGAAGCCCATCGATCAAAATATTCAATTCACCCAGGAGCAGATAAAATGTATAAGGAGTTGAAGGAACACTATTGGTGGCCTGGAACGAAGAGAGACATTGCCTTGTATGTGAATAAGTGTTTAACTTGTGCTTGTCAAGGCTGAACACCAAAAACCATCTGGTCTACTCCAGCAACATGAGATTCCCCAGTGGAAGTGGGAACAAATATCAATGGACTTCATAACTAAGTTGCCCAGAACCTGAAGAGGGCATGATACAATCTGGGTAATCGTAGATCGACTGACGAAATCTGCTCATTTTCTGCCAATTCAAGAGGATTATAAGATGGAGAAGTTGGCTCAAATTTACATACATGAAATCATCACCCGACATGGGGTACTTCTTTCCATCATATCGGATAGAAACAGTCGATTTACGTCAAGATTTTGGCAATCACTTCAAGAAGGGCTGGGTATACGTCTAGATTTAAGTACACTGTATCACCCTCAAACAGATGAACAGACGGAAGGAACCATCCAGACATTGGAAGTCATGTTACGTGCGTGTGCCATAGATTTTGGAGGAAGCTGGGATACGCACCTTCCGTTAGTTGAATTTGCGTACAATAACAGCTATCATGCCAGTATTCAGTGTGCGCCATATGAAGCGTTATATGGACGTAAATGCAGATTGCCACTTAGTTGGTTAGAAAACAGTGATCGACAATTAAGTAGACCCGATGTAGTTCAGGAAACTACTAACAAGATTGTAATTATCAAATATAGACTCAAGGCCGCAAGAGATCGTCAAAAAATTATGCGGACAATCGGAGAAGACCATTGGAATTCCAAAAGGAAGATAAAGTACTTTTGAAAGTCTCACCATGGAATGGAATAATGCGTTTTGGGAAAAGAGGCAAATTGGGTCCCCGATATATTGGTCCATTTGAAATAACTGAAAGAGTTAGACCAATGGCATACAAGCAAGATTTGCCACAAGAGTTAAGCACCATTCATGATACATTTCATATATCAAACCTCAAAAAGTGTTTAACTGGTGAAACATTGGTTCTACCACTAGAAGAGGTGCAAATTAATGATCATTTGCGTTTCGTTGAGCAACCGATAAAAATCTTAGATAGGGAAGTCAAGCAGTTGAGGCAAAGCAAGATCCCGATTGTAAAAGTTCATTGGACCTCAAGGCATGGACTGGAGTACACATGGGAAAGGGAGGATTTTATGAAAAACAAGTATCCTCACCTATTCACAAACGGATCCAAAGCTAAGATCTGAGGAATCAAATTTCGGGACGAAATTTTTCTGGCATGGGGAGATTGTGACATCCGTCACTTTTGGTGCATCAGGTTAGTATCTTTAGAGAGTTCTTATATTTAGAATCATAATTTATTAGGATCTAGTTATTGGAAATCTAGTGACTTAGCCCCATTTGGTAGTCTAGAAAAACCCTGTCAAGACGAGTAACTGATAAAGTAACTATGTAATGCCAAATATATTAAAATTCTTTTGAAATAAATAAAATCGATATTATAAATTTAAAATTTTAAAAATATAAAGTGGTAATCGTATGTGCAAATAATTTTATTTTTATTTTTACAGAATTTGGAATTTGTCTTATTAGTGAATAATTTTATTGGTGTAGATAAAATGTATTTAAAATTATACATATGTGGGCTGGGTTTGTATAAAAAAAATTTAAAAGAAAAACATGGTGGTTGGGCCTCGTATGGGCCGGCCCCTTTGTTTTCATATAAAAACCCCATTTCTTTTAAAAATCTCTCATTACATCTTCACAGTTCCCTTTTTTCTTTCTCTAAACCCTTCATCTTCTTCCATCTGAATCTAATCCTCAACATTTTTCCTTGATTCCTTAAGAGCATTCAAGTCTTCAAGATTTATCAAACGAAAAGGTAAAAGATTTGGTTTTATTTTCAAACCATTACAATAAGCTTCTCGAATCTTTATACCTCTCGCTTCTTCTTAAGCTCATGGATTTTCTGATGAATCTAAGAGGGGAGATTATTCATCAAAGACATGAAGATGTCTTCAAAATGATGATAATCTATGATCTATGAACTTGGAACTCAAGAAAATAGGATAAAACTCCATTGCATGTGGTATTTAATCAATAAAAGAGGATATTTCGAAACTGACAGGTTGTTTCTAACAATCCTATCAACCATATTCTTCAAAATCAACCCCAAACTATTTGACTTATCTTGAAATCTGTTTTGGATTAGTTGTTGTTACTGTTTCAGTTTCACTCAAAAATGTGAATTTTGGGTATTTAAAATGTTTAATATGAAGTCTTAGGAGCAATAGTGATGCTGTTAGACAAAAGAAATTTAACAACAGTGACTGTTATAGTTTTAAAATGATTTTTGGAAGGTTCCCTTGACAATGATTGGTGAAACCAAGAGTCCAGGAACAGAGTCTGTGTATCTGTCCAATAATAACTTTTTGGCGCAAAAACCCTCTTTATTTAATTAAATATTGGATTATTTTTGGTATCGATGTTAACCCATAAAGGTTTATTGGCATTACATACGATATAAATTATCTATATCAGGACCCGAAGGGTAATCTAACTATTGGAATTTCCGGTGATTAGGACATTAGTGCGAACGTTGGTGCTTCAAGCTTCACCCAAAATCATGGATATTCTTCTTCAAACTTGTGAGTTTTCACGGCCCCACTTTTACTGCTTTAGTTATTTCTTTTAACTGGGGGAAAAAGCATAAAAGTATGCAAACTATGTTGTTTTAGTTGTAAAACTAATGGACTAAGGAACTGCTTAGTCAAATGTTGTGAGATTCATGAAAAATTTGAATTTTATGCACTACCTATAAATGATAAATTGATGTGCTTGAGAGGATATTGCAAAAAGTCCCCGTTCGTACACACTACTAGTTAACTCGGGACGTCCCCGGGTCGTGGTAATTGTGGATAGCCGCTATTGTGTTGACAGTCCCACCCATAAAAGGGTTCACATTACCTAAGTTTTAAATAGTCTACTCATGTGTGCGAAAGGGCCACCGCTGAAGTAGTACTAAAATGAACCATGGTACCTAAGTGAGTGAACGGGCCACTTATGGTAGTTCGTGAATTAATGGGGCACATTGGTCAGGTAAGGCTCTATAGCGTCTCAAGTTTTTAAGCATCGATGGAAAAATTACATTTATCTTGTGCAAGTTATATATTAGTTTGCAAGTTATATATTAGTTTGCAAGTTGTGTTTTATGCATGGTAAATATTTTGTAAATTCGAAAACCCGTGACCTCACCAACTCCTTGTAGTTGACGTCATTTTATGTTTCATGCCTTTTCAAGAAATTAAGTAAGAATGGAAGTTTTTGGAAGCATCCATCATTATCATCTGTTCACCAGCTGTAGAAACTTTTGTCTGTAAATAAACTTTTCCTCGTGAACAGTAAACTCAATGATGTTGTAAGGCTCTTTTGATTTTGTACTTAGAAGTGTTATCTGTCGATTGGAGCTGTGAAATGTTTACCTGTTACGCCTCGTGTTTCCACTTTAGCGGGGTGTGACAAGATTATCATGTTGCAATACTCAAGGGGGAGTGAATGTGGAGATAATTCAATTGTAGAAAAGAAAGACTTTGTAAAGTTTAAGGGAGAGATAAAATTTTCTGTTGTTGATCCAAAGGGGAGACTATTTGAAGTTTGTTGATAAAAAGAAAAGGATTGTTAAAGCTTTGAAGATCAAGTTTTTGAAGATCTAATGTTGTTGAAGCATTTTTGAAGATCATTTTCAAAAGATATGAAGATGTTGTTTTGGACTTGAATCCAAAAAGGGAGATTTTTGGAACAAAAATGTTGTATTCAAGTCCCGAAGCTTAAACAGTTTTAAACTGCTTTGTAATGATTAGTGTATGTTTTTTGTTTTATAAGGTTAGGTTGACTTTCTTGTTTTCCAAGGTTGCTATAACTAACAATATATTAGTTTTGTTAGTTGTAACCTTTTGACATACAAAATCATTCATTCGTACTTTGACAGATTGTAATCAAGAACAGTTTAATCATCACAATTTATCAATTGAAAGCAAGCCGACAAATTGAATCTCTATCTTGTTCTTGATTTGTATATGAATTGATTGTTATACTTGAATTACTGGGATCACATTTCACTTAACATGTGATCAGTAGATCATTAGAGGATTCTGGTTCCTACAAAAAGATGTTCAACTTTTAACTGGTTTTGACCACAAGATTTAAAAAAAAAATTAGGTGTGCTCCCCCTCAAAAATTACACAAAGTAATTTTCAGAGGAAAGCAACCTTCCCCCTCAAAAATTGCATATAAAATTTAAAAGATTAAAAGAGCTCCCCCTCAATAATATACCAGATTTAAAAATAATATAAGACACATTCCCCGTCAAAAAGTACATACCTTAGATTTCCAAACGCCTGAAAACAGCAACACACGTCGGTAACTAAAAAACTTGACTATGTATGTAGAACAAATTGTATAGAAATGGACTTTGAAGATACTGGTTTTTCATAGAAAAAACTTGAAGCTTTTAGATTTAACCTTCCAAGCTTACGAAGCTTGGAGGCAAGAAAAATGAATCTTTTTTCGTCCAAATCTTTGGTAAATAAATGCGCTAGATGAAACTCATTATTAACAAAGTATAGTTCAATTATACTCCATTCGACATGGTCTTTTATAAAATGATACTTGAAATCTATGTTTTCATGTGTTGGACCGGGTTGTAGGATATTGCAATCACACTCTTGGAGTCGCAGTATATGGGGATCTTATTGAAACTGAAGCTATAATCCTTCAATTGTGTGCATATCCAGATGACTTGGGAGCAGCAGCTTGCAACAACAACGTACTCAGCTTCATCCGTCGAGGTAGATATGCATATCTACTTCTTGGAAGCCTAGCTCACCAACTTATCTCCCAAGAAGTGGACATGCCTCGTAGTGCTCTTGCGATCTACCCTGCATCCAACCTGAACGGTGTTGGAGTAGGCATTTAGCTCATAACCTGTTTCCTTAGGGTACCACAAGCCAAGATCAGTAGTACCTTTAAGATAACACAAGATACGTTTAACAGCAAATAAACATGATTTTGTTGGCTTAGCTTGGAATTGAGCACTGAAACATGTAGAAAACATAATATCTGGTCTACTAGCCATTAAAAACAATAAAAATCATGTCATTCCTCTATAGATTTTCGAATCAGAGTCGAGCTCAGAACAAGGTGTCATTCAAAAGTTGTTTTATTTTAAGTCAAATGAAGAAATCTAGTTCTCCCATCATGCTCATTTCAAAATATGACACCATGAGGTTTGAAAAGTTCTTACAATATTTTAGGTTAGTAGAGCCAAAAAATTATGTCGTTGACATAAATCTGTATCAAGATTATATCCTTACCTTCTTTTTTAATGAACAAAGTGTGTTAGCATCAAATTGATCCTAATAATTATCTCAAAAAGTTTTATTAAGCAATCGGGGATAAGGATGGAACAACTGAAGATGTTGTTGTGCCAAAACGTCTAAGTCTAGAAGAAGACCAGCCGATGTGCTAAATCGACCAAGTATGGACGACAAGAGCCTCTGTAAGAAGAACCAGAGCCTTTGTAAGAAGAACCAGAGCCTCTGTGAAGAGACACCAGAACCAGAGCCTTTGTGAAGAGGACCAGAGCCTCTGGTTGTATTGACCAGAGCCTCTAGAGGACCAGAGCCTCTCTGGTCGGTATATCCTCTGGTCCTTCAGACGACTATCTTCAGAATCCTATTCTGGATAAGGCTAATCCTATTTTGGATAATGCTTATCTTATTTAGTTATCATGAATTACTGCCTATATAAGTAGTGTTTYAGGTAAAGAAAATWGWACGAGAGMAAATAGAAAATTTATTGTAAACACATAGATTCAGATACATCTCATGAGAGTCGATTAGGGTTCTTGAGAGTTTGTAATTTTCAATTCAATAAAGAAAGCGCCGTCGATTTCTATTTCATCTT
>NW_020201637.1:11399-36561 GCF_001531365.2 Cynara cardunculus var. scolymus
AGTAGATTCAATTTTCTTGAAAAATACTCTCATGAACTGCTTCCTGTTCGACTGCAGTTTGGTCCCAAAAACTCTGATTTCATCATATGTTTAAATGTTTTAATCAAATTCCTTTTACGGAATTTGTTCTTGGATGAATTCGAACCTATTTTGATCTTGAATCTTTTGGTCTATAGAGTTTCTTGGAGTCAGTAGACTTATTGAACCTTGATTTTGTCAAATCTACGCGTAGGCGTTTTAGCAAGAGTTCATGATACTCACAGCCTAAGGCAATTGGCGTTTTATTTACCAAACATATATTTATCGCCAATATCTTGAGTATTCTTTCATCTTCTCTTTTTTTGTGGATTTGAATCTATAATAGCTTAAAGTTTTTCTTTGCCTGTAATCACCAATCCTACATTTTATGGCAAATTCCTTCATGTTTTACCCTTAGAAGCATTAACAGCAACTCTGTCAATTTTTTTTGAATTGACCTGCTGTTTCTTGAAGTCATAAAGCTTAAATGTTAATTCTTCTATCCGCTTCTCAATAACAATGGTGTTTGATTTGGTTATTCAAGTTATCTTCAATTGAATCAAGCTCTAAAGCTGAATTCCTACACAACTTGCGGTTCAATGAAAGTTTCTTTGTCACAAGACTGTTTGCACTGTTTTGGCAAGTAATTCACACATTTATCTATCCCTTTTTGGATGAATTTGCTACTTTTGGGGTGAGTGGCTATTCTGTGCTTCAAAGAATGTGCTGGATTGTGGGGAGATTAAAGTTGCATCTTGTGCAATCAGTGGTGCTACATTCACATTGAATCTAATTTGATCTAAGAGTTGAAAATGAAGAACAAAGAGCTACATTCAGGGGGGAGCTTGAAAATTCCATCCATACCAAGCACACTAAGCTTTTATCAAGAAAGCAGAGGGGAGAAGACCTGAAGACTTCATGAAGATGCTTGCTTCATAAAATTTTGGGGGGAGATTGTTAGCATCAAATTGATCCTAATAATCATCTCAAAAAGTTTTATTAAGCAATCGGAGCTAAGGATGGAACAACTGAAGATGCTGTTGTGCCTAAACGTCTAAGTCTGGAAGAAGACCAGCCGCTGTGCTAAATCGACCAAGTATGGATGACTAGAGCCTCTGTAAGAAGAACCAGAGCCTCTGTGAAGAGACACCAGAACCAGAGCCTCTGTGAAGAGGACCAGAGCCTCTGGTTGTATTGACCAGTGCCTCTTGAGGAATAGAGCCTCTGGTTGTATTGACCAGAGCCTCTAGAGGACCAGAGCCTCTCTGGTCAGTCTATCCTCTGGTCCTTCAGACGACTCTTGTTTCATAAAACTTTGGGGGGAGATTGTTAGCATCAAATTGATCCTAATAATTATCTCAAAAAGTTTTATTAAGCAATCGGGGCTAAGGATGGAACAWCTGAAGATGCTGTTGTGCCAAAACGTCTAAGTCTAGAATAGGACCAGCCGCTGTGCTAAATCGACCAAGTGTGGACGACCAGAGCCTCTGTAAGAAGAACCAGAGCCTCTGTAAGAAGAACCAGAGCCTCTGTAAGAAGAACCAAAGCCTCTGTGAAGAGACACCAGAACCAGAGCCTCTGGTTGTATTGGCCAGAGCCTCTGGTTATATTGACCAGAGTCTCTGGAGAACCAGAGCCTCTGGAGAACCAGAGCCTCTGGTTATATTGACCAGAGCCTCTGGAGAACCAGAGCCTCTATGGTCGGTCTATCCTCTGGTCCTTCAGACGACTATCTTCAGAATCCTATTCTGGATAAGGCTAATTCTATTTTGGATAATGCTTATCTTATTCAGTTATCATGAATTACTGCCTATATAAGTAGTGTTTCAGGTAAAGAAAATTGAATGAGAGAAAATAGAAAATTTATTGTAAACACATAGATTCAGATACATCTCATGAGAGTCGATTTCTATTTCATCTTCTTCGTCTACAAATTTCTCTTGAATTTCCTTGTTAAATTGTTCTATTGTCAGATCTGGGTTTTAACAAAGTGGTATCAATCTTACCTTTGGTGAGTAAATCAGATAGAATGTCATACCAAGCATGTGGAGATTGTTTTAGACTGTAGAGAGCTTTATCTAAGATGTAAACATGGTCCGGTTTTGAGGCATTCATAAATCTTACAGGTTGAGAGACATAAACTTCTTCCTTCAACACTCTATTGAGGAAGGTAATTTCCACTTCCATTTGATAGACCCTGAAGTTCTTATGGGCTGCTTATGCCAAGAACATCTGAATTTCTTCAATCCTCTCTACCGATGCAAAATTCTTGTCGTAGTCCACTCCTTCTTGCTGATTATATCCCTTCACCATTACTCTTTGCTTGTTTCAGATTATGACACCGTCTTGATCCTTCTTGTTTTTGAATACCCATTTGGTACCGATGATCGACTAGCCCTTCGAACATGGTACGAGTCGCTAGACCTATAAGCATTCAAATTGATTCAGCTTATCTTGCATTGTCGACATCCATTCTGGGTCTTCAAGATCTTCGAAGACTTTGGTAGGTTCTACCTTGCTCGAGAAGGTTGTGAATAAGCATTCATTCCTAGACGGATATCTCATTCTCACACTAGATGTAGGCTCTCCTATGATTTGATGCAGAGGATGATCGCTTGTCCATTTGACCGTGTGAGATAGAGGTTGAAATGTTCTCTGATCAGTGTTTGGGTCTACATGCAAACTCAGAGGTTGATCTTGTACCATTTTGAGAGTAAGATCAGTCTCTTGATTTGAAGTTTTCTGATTTACTTGAGGACGATCAGTGACCGGAATAGAGACTTGAGATTGTTTAGATGATGTCGGGGTCTCTTCCATCACTTGGGGAGTTTCATTGTCGGGTGATTCAGTTTTGGGGGTTGTGTCGGGAAATTCATTTGATATAGAAGCTTTAAAAGGTAAGTCTGGTTCTTCCACATTAACAACTTAAACACTATTTGGAACAGAAAGACTTTTGTAAGTTTTAGATGTTCCAAAATACTCATTTGTAAAAAATTTCAAACAGAAAGTCCAAATCAGAAATATGTGAGTTTGAGTTAGAAGTATTATTTGAGTTTGTCTCCGGATTTGGACTCTGTTGATTTGTCACTCGGACCCCAGAAAGCACGAGTTCTGAACTGATGTGTTTAGAAGTCAAATCTTTTAGTTCATCGAATGAAATGTTGACACTTTCATTGACCGCCTCTGTCCATTTATTGAAGACATGATATGCTACCGACTCCTTGGAATATCTGATAAAGATAGCTTCGTCCGCCTTGGAGCTGAACTTCGCACGATCATCTTTGTCATTTAAGATAAAGCACTTGCAACCAAAAACTCGAAAGAACTTGGTATTAGATACACGGTTATTTATGATAGTGTAAGGAGTTTTATCAAACCATTTGTTGATGATGGAGCGATTTTGTGTGAAACAAGCACTGTCGACCGGTTTCGCCCAGAGGTAGAGTAGTAGCTTTGAGTAGACAAGAATGGTGTGTACCGCTTCTACCAGTGTACGATTTCTCTTCTCTACCACTCCATTCTACTGTGGAGTTTTGCGCGTTGTCAAGGTATGATAAATGCCAACAGATCTAGATAGCCATCTAGTGTTTTGTTCTTGAATTCAGTACCTTGTCAGTTCAGATCGATTGCACGGTCAAGTGTAGGTTCACTTGTACACTTTTGATAAAGGACATGATCAGCTCTGGGGTTTCTTCCTTGGTTCTCAAGAACATGACCCAAGTATACTATAAGTAGTCGTCCACCATCACCAGCACATACTTCTTCCCAATGATGCTTTGTATCCACATAGGACCATAGATATCCATATGAAGTAGCTGCAACGGTCTTGAAGTTTTGTGTTCAACAATGGACTTGCGTGAATCTCTCTTCATCTTCCCCATCTCACAAAAAACACATAAATGTTCTTTTTGAAACTTCACTTCCGGTATGCCTTTTACCAAGCCTTCCGTCACCAACTTGTTGAGATTTACAAAATTCAAGTGGGAGAGTCGTTTGTGCCACTAGAAGTTCTGTTTCACAAAGGCTTTGGTCAGAAGACAAACAACATAGTTAACTTGATGTTAGACAGATCAATCATGTAAAGATTTGATCATCTTTTGCCAGCTAATATTTCCACACCCTCTGTTGTTCAGAGACTGCAGCAATTGGTCTTAAAATGTACCTCAATGTTCTTAGCACAGAACTGGCCAATGTTGAAGAGGTTATGTCCTAGACCTTCTACGTAAGACACCTTCTTGATCGAAATATTCCCTTGCATGGTGTCTCCGTAGCCCATGATTGGTGAAAATTGATCATTTCCAAATCGTACCGTCCCACCATATTTCCCAAAATTCGAAAGTATCTCTTTTCTTCCGCTCATGTGCTTCGAACAGCCTGACTCAAGATACCACACATGACATTCTGCAAAACAAATTAAGTGGATTTAGGTACCCATTTAAATATGGATCCTTTCTTGTTAGACTTAGGGTGGG
This sequence comes from Cynara cardunculus var. scolymus, assembly GCF_001531365.2. Taxonomy (NCBI): domain Eukaryota; kingdom Viridiplantae; phylum Streptophyta; class Magnoliopsida; order Asterales; family Asteraceae; genus Cynara; species Cynara cardunculus. The sequence continues at coordinate 15,890 of NW_020201637.1, forward strand.
GTGGTTTTGGTTACCAAACTTTGGGTTTAGGCTTATTAGATTTAGAAACATGATATGCGCCAAACCAATCATAAGCATAATTATCATTGATAAAATCATTCAATCCATAAGTAGAACAACAAATTTTATTACGAGACAAATCGATTAAATGCTTTATGCAATAAACTTTTTATGTAAACTTAATGTTTTGAACAAAACCATCACAATCGTCTTGAACATCATAAACAAAAATTGTTCTTTCTAGCAATATGAACGGAATTAAATGACTTTTCTCTCTCTTTTTATTCCAAAGATTTCTTCACCCTCTAAACTTGTTTCAAAGACTTTCCTTTATGTCCAAAATCTGAGACATCAGAAAAGCCAGAATGATAAGATTGAGACTCATAAGCATGTTTGGGAGGAAACTTTCCAGTTCGTTTCTGTTTTTGAGAATTATTTTTGGGTTTACCTTTTGAATAATTGGTATTCTCAGAAACTTATTTAGATCTTTTATCTTAATAAAATGGAACAAGAATCTCTATTTTAGGGACTTAGAAACATTATCATTTTGTTTAGAAATCTCTCATTTGTTTCTTTCAAAGATTTAATTAGTTGTAAATTTTGAGCCTTTTCATATGAGAGAGTAACAATTACCTCATGATTTTGTTTGCACTTGGTTTCCCAAGAAACTGACAACTTATCTTTAAATTTGGTTATCTTATTCTTTAAGTCCACAAGTTTTTCTTCAAATAGAGACATAGAATGTACATAGGAAGAATCAGAGCTGCAAGATCCAACATCGTCATCATCAGAATTCTAAGCATTAGAGTCATTGGCCATAAAGCAAGTGTGCACGTTTGTTTCGTCTTCATCATCACTCTCGGACAACTATAACCAATGATCATCCTTCACCATCAGTGCTTTCCCTGCTTCTTTTTGCTTAGCTAGGAGTTTTTGTTCTTGTAGCAGTTAGAGTCCCTCACGAATGGCATCCAACATTCCTTAGCATAATGTCTGGTCCTTCCATAGTTGTAGCACTTTTGAGGCTCCTACGTCTTCAGTTCTACCGCCTTCTTCTGCTTGTAATCAGGTTCCTCGAACTACAACACATCATCAGCTTGTTGGAAGAAGGCTTCATGTAGAATTTCTTCCGGAAAGCCTTTTTTAGAAGGAACATGGTCTGTTTGATGTCGTTCAGGTCGGAGTCAGAGCCACTATTCACTTTGTCGGTGTCCGATTCTTCATTGGCTTCCTTCTCCATTCTTGAACATCTATAAGCATATATTTTTACCTTTATCAGCAGCAACCAGGGCTAAGATATCCACTGATGACTTCTCGCTCTTTTTCTTTCCTTCAAACTTCTCCAATACTTCTTCCTCATTTTGTAGCAATTTCGCATAAATAACATGAATGTCCATACATGATAGAGACTTGTTCTGAATGATTTGATAAACAAATCTATTCCATTCTGGTTGGAGATTGATCAAAAACTTGACATTGTTCTCTACTAGAGTCTTTTGAATCCCATTCTTTCTAAACTCGTTAAATACATTACAAAACCTCTTGTAAACAGACTCCAGCATCTCACCTTCTCTAGCTTTGAAGTTCTAGTAGCTCTTGAGGCAATTCATCACTTTGATTTGAGCACTTATACGGCTCCCCGTCATCTACTTCTCTATCTTGTCCCACATGGTCTTGCCACTTTGTTTGTGACTATCTATACTAGCATAGATATCATTTGGTAAATCTTGCAAAATGTAGGACATGATCATCCTGTCACCATCAACTCATGCCTTTTCCATCTCTGTCATAGAAGCATACTCCCTCGTCATTTGTTGTTGTTTACGGATTGGCGGATTCGAATTAGAAGAAGCCGGTATGATGTCCATGAAGATGGTTAGTCCATCTCTAAGGGATTATCTCATCAAAGGACTTAGTCTTTGTCTATTAATGAAATCCAAGATTTGTCCTTCCATTATGGGTAATCACCCTTGAACAGGAATAGATGTTTTGTGTCCGAACCGATTGCCATTGCTTCTTGAGATGACATTATTCTAAACAATCAAGTTACCGATAGATCAACTTGTTGAAATTACTCAAAAAACAGACTTACAAAATAGAAACCATAAATTGAGATTTTGTCACCACACAGATTATTGCATCTCACATGTATGGTTTGTCACACCCCAAAAAGAAACTTGTCGCGCTCTACTATTTCTCGCACCTTGAACTTGTTGCACCAACCTTATCGAACCTAAACTTATAGGATCAAACTTGTCGGATCAACTTGTCGCACCCAAACTTATCGGATCCAAACTTGTCGCATGCAATGGAGAGTGAACAATAATTTTATTGCATACAATCGATGCAATAACTTTGCTTTATCGGGTCAAATGGATGCGATAACTTTGCTTTATCGGGTCAAACAGATGCGATGACTCAACCTTGTCAGGTCAAGTAGATGCAATAACTAGAAGTTGTCAGGTCATAATGATGCAAGGAACCAAGTTTGTTGTATCTTAATGATGTGATGTCTTAATGTCCCCGGATCAAAGGATGCGAGGAACCAAGTGGTTGAATCTCAAGGATTCGATAACTTGGTGTTGTCGAATCAATAGGATGCGATAACAACTACTTAACGCACACAACTATGCAATGACAATGAATATGAGCAATGCAATAACTTGGTAGATCTTAATGTTTTAGCAGTTTACAAAATTCTTTAAAAAAACAATCCAGATCCTTTCAATTAAGCATATAGGCTCAAAATCAAATCTTTACAACTTTAATTCTTGAGAGATGACCTAGAACTGAATAAAAGCCAATAAAGGTACAACTTGAACTCACAGTCGATGGATTCCAAGAAATGATTCTGAATCTTCTTCCAGTGCTGATCTTTTGCTCTGATACCAACTGATGTTTACCCCGATTGATTATATGAACAAGTAATTAAATGATAATACAACAATGATTGTTGGCTTGTCTATTGATTCAATTGATGAATACAATGGTTGCTTTGCCAAAGTCGGCGCTTACAATGATTTGCTAATGATTGGAAACCAAAATTTTAACCTATTCTAGAAAATAGAGAAACTATTTATACCTTGACGGTATTTACATGTTTAGTCCTTCTACATTATTACAAGCAAAATAAATAACTAACAGGTTACTTGTAATACTTTAGGTGGGAATGAGAGCTTATATAGATATAAGTGCCTTTATGGTCTATTAGAACCGGTAGCCCTACCCAAGAGGACAACCACCATAATGAGAAGTGAGCGGGATAAAAAATAGTTATACGTGTTGAGATTAAAATGGAAAAGAGAGGGGTGGTAATTCTGAGCTAAAAGAATTAAATTACTTTTGTACAGGATTAAAAAAATATCAAAATCATGATGTGATAATCGGGTCTTGGTTATGACCTGAGGTATTCAATAGGTGATTATATGTTATATGATTACGTAAAAGCATGATGAATTATTATATTGATCATGTGAGTATGTGTGATTTTATGCATGAAAAGTATATGCACATGCTTGAATGCATAAGGTGAAATATGTATGCATGAAATGCATGTGTAAGTATTTGATTTTATGCATGCACAAGAATGAATGTATTTTATATACATAAATTGGTATCCATGCATGGGAATTTTGTTCATGGGCATCAATGTGATTTTAATCGCCTTTCTTTTATAGAAGGGTATAAATATGTGAAGAGGTTCACAAGCGAACCTCTTTGCCATTTTTGGAAATCTGAGAGAGAATTGAGAGAAGTTTGTCCGAATTGCTTGTTTGTCTGGGAATCAAGTTGGGTTGCATTTTCTAAAACTACATAAGGTGAGTAGTTCAAATCTTTGATTTATATAATTTCATCTACTGTGTAGTAAAATTATGTTTTGGATTCTTGAGTTTAGTATTGATTGGATTTGGTTTCAAAACCGGACACAGTCTTGTTCGGATTGGGAGATATCCGGTCATAATGTTGACTGGATTGTGTGTTAAAAAAGATGTTAAATTATGAATCCGGACATGGTTTTGAAAAGCCCAAATTCATACAATTCTGATCATGATCTTCAAAAATTAGAAATAAGATGAAGTTTAGAGAGAAATTATCACCAAATCTCTTGTGTATTGCTTGAGAGAGAATTACAGCTCTAATCAGGAATTACATAATTGATAATGACAATTACAAAGCTAAACACTATTTATACTAGGAAAGCATTAAACTAACTATTACAAAGCATGAAAAATGGAGAACTTGAATACAACAATAACGTGCATACTTGAACCCAACATTCTCTCCCTTTGGATTCAAGTTCGAACCCTCGTAAATTTTTTCTTTCTGAGTCCGAGAAGTTTTTCCAGCCTTCTTAGAGCATTCCGGTATTGAATCTTTTCCTCGAGCAGATTTAGGGCATTGATCAATAAATATCTATCTTTTGAGCTCATCCTCTCCGACTCCCCAGCTTTGTCATTGTTTACTTTCTTCAAGTCAAGTGCCCATCCCACCAGTCTAATTGTACCATCAGAATACTTGTTTAGCTCGCTGAATCTCATAAACTTTTTTACTTGATTCTCAACAAAGTATATAACTCCGAACTTTGGTTGTTCAAGAATCATGTAAACTGGATAGGCATCAATGTCTTCTAAATCTTGATCAGGTCTCTTCAGATTGATGATTCTTTGATTATCTTCAAGACCCATCTGAACATCAATAACCATAGCCACCTTAACATGACTCCGCATAAATCTTTTAATTGCACTAAGAGCAACAAGAGCTCCATCTTTCCTATTAGTCATGTTTCAGATTTCACAATACATATACTCCAAGTCTTCCAAATATAAGTTTGAGAAATCAGCTTCACTAAATCTCCAGACTTTACCGGATACCAGACTCTGAGAAGTTTTGAGCATCTATCTGTTTGATTGACACAAATCGATGTTTGGTCCTTACTTCACTGATAGGCAGGCGCTTAGCTTTCAGAAAGTGTTTGTACTCCAAGCGATAATCTTTGGTTTCCCTGTGGATACCCAGAATTTTATCACCACTCAGAGTTTTACGATGTCGGAGGAAGATGCCAAAGTTGATGTCTTCAAGATACGGCTCTCGGATCCTAGCCCTGTCATACCCTGGAACATTGGCTCGAATAATGAATGGCACATAATTCCTCGTAAAAATCTCTGTCGGATCAAAAGGCTCTCTAGGAGCAGGAATATCAGTTGCACCAGCTACAGCCGCAGTGGAGGATTCTGGCACTGTCTGACGATCACCCTGAAACGGGAATACTGGGTCTTCCGCATTGATGTCAGCTTCAAAGTCAAAGTATAACCGTGATGACTCATCAATATTCTCAATATCTTCACCGAAATCTTGTTCTCCACCCAGTACAGTAGCAAAAACACAATTTTAACAAAATTTTCACCAAAAAATTGAATCAAAACATGAAAAAATATGAATTTTTGAAGAACACCAGCAGATTTCAAAAACTCAAAAATTGATCAAAACATATTCAAAACTTGTTTAAACTCAAAAACGATGTGAATCAAAATTGTTCTATATCAAATTGCGAATTCAACGATGTAACATTTATCTATTAATAGTCAATATTCAAGCGATTTAGGCCAAAAATCGATTCTGGAGCGAAGAACACTATGAACAGACGAAGAACACAACAAGAACACAGATCGATCAATCCTCTAAAATTGGTGCAAAATTATTGAAAAAATTGTTTAATCCTCTAATCAAATTGTCGCAGCTTGCTCTGATACCAATTGAAAAGCCCAAATTCATACAATTCTGATCATGATCTTCAAGAATGAGAAATAAGATGAAGTTTAGAGAGAAATTATCACCAAATCTCTTGTGTATTGCTTGAGAGAGAATTATAGCTCTAATCAGGAATTACAGAATTGATAATGACAGTTACAAAGCTAAACACTATTTATACTAGGAAAGCATTAAACTAACTATTAGAAAGCATGTAAAATGGAGAACTTGAATACAACAATAACGTGCATACTTGAACCCAACAGGTTTTGATTGGAGTAGGAATACGGTCATAGTACCGTCCGGTATTGTCTTAATCCGACTGTAGGGTTGTCTGGGTTTCTTGACCAAATTTTGAGTTGGTGTTTTATAATATGTTTGTTGACCGGATGAGTAATTCGGCCAGAGTTGACCGGATTTAATTATGTTGTTATGTTGAAGTGTTGTCCGGATATGTAATCCGGACAAGGTTTGACCGTATTTTTATAGATAAAAATACATGGTAGTGTTCTCCGGATATGTAATCCGACCAATGCATGATCGGAGATAAAATCCGACCAAGTTATTTATGTTGACCGAATTGTTGAGAATTGACCGGATATGTAATCTAGCTAAAAATATTTTGATGACCAGTTATGGTATTGAGTATTTTCTTTCACAAGTAAATTTTGTTAATGACATATCATTCTTTTTAAAACGATAAAGGATGAGTATTCAATATTTTTTTTGGAACTGTTTTTGGAAAAAAACCATAGATGATATTCCATCAGGACGTTTGTGACTTCAGTCTGTCCTGGTTGGGAATAATCTATAAATTTTGATAAGAAAATAAGGGTGGCATATTAAGGAGGGGTGTACTTTGGGATAAGGGTGGCATATCAAGAAGAGGTGTACCTTTGGATATAAGGGTGGCAGTTGTGTGTGTGTATAATGATATAACTGTTACTATTCTTTCCTTTAAGATTACGATGGATTTGAGTTCTTATATTTTTTTGATTTAAAGATTCAAGATCATGGTTCTTATTGGAAATCGTAGTAAGAATGTTATTCAGAAGACGATAACTGGCTTTTGGCCAGGGGCTCTGAATAAACCTTGTTTCTGATAAAAAAGTTGAAGAGATGTGTTATGTGAAACCTAAAAGGTTCTAACCTATTTGGTTTGATATGTTATTTATAAAGTCAAGTGATTGGCTTAAGGAATCGAAAACATACTGGTAAATGTAGATTACATGATAATGTATTTGTTTACATGAAAAGTTGATTTTCAATAAAGTTTTGGTGATCTTCACCCTGCAATTACATGGAAAAAGGGATCTCACTAGACCTTCTAGTCTAACCCTCATTTTGTATTATAAATATGTATTGCAGGAACTGCTGATGGTACGGGGAAGGGGAAAATTTGATATTTTCTTATATGCACATCTGTGTGAAGATCTATTTATGTTGAACTTAGTTTTGTAGATGAATGATGATCAGTACAAGAATTGTATTTTAGAATTTTTGGACCATGTATTTTGTATGATAATTTCTTGTACTTTGGGACCTAAGTGGTGTAAAACAAGTATTTCTTGTGAATGAAGTATATGTTACGTGCAATGTATGATGTGGGGTGTTTCACCTGATCTAGCTTACTATAATCCAGGCAACCCACACAAACTATTAGTTCTCAATTATTTGGAGACTAATATTGAAAAAGGCAAAGCCCAGGCTAACTCTTGTTTAATACCCCAGCTATTACTCAATTATCTTTCAAAAGATAATTGTTTCAATAACACTTGGGGCACACGGCTCATAATGTATTGGTTTCTCATTCGGAGATTACTAATATTGAAGCAAGAAGGATATATGTTCCCTCTTCAAATTTCCTTAATCACATAGGGTCTGATAAATTTGTGTAGTGCATACAGCTTTATCAATTTGAGCTTATTTTGAAGCATTTGTTGCTTTATTTTTCTATACTTGCACAAATTTCACAGAATATCTATTGTTTCGTCATAACATTCAGAGATATGCTTCACTAAGCAATCAATGATTGAATGGAATACCTTATGTGATGAACATCAAAAACTCTCATATTGAAAGTGCATCAGTTGCAAATAATATATCTATTACATTCATAGGCCAATCTATGAAGAAAAGATTGAAAACAGACTCATAAGTTGAATCTAGATTTCCCAAATATGTTCTGAAATGAATTTATTCATTAAAGAATACATAAGTGAATTTGAAAAGATTTGTTTATACTTCTATGAATTGACAGATAAAATTCTCCTTGTTACATTCATTTGCCATGATAATATGATGTTCATGTTTCTCATAAAAATCATAAGGGGAAGATTAAGAGAGGAGCTGAGGAAAGAAGAAAAGGAGAGAAAATTCAAAAGTGGCAGAGAAATTCAAAAGTGATGAATGTGGAACTGAATATCTGAAGATGAATGAAAGTTAGTGAGAGCTCAAGGAAAATCAAATAAATTGTTAAAAGTATCGTGTGATGAAGAGAGTCAAGCATATCAAAGATTTAAAAAAATTAAGTATCAAGATCTTATCGCAATGAAAAGTCAAAAAGTCAAATTTTCAAGTTTTTGAAGATTAATAGTGCTTAAACTCAATATCAAAACATCTGGAAGATATCTAAACGAATCTGTGCTGAAGATTATTTTTTTGAAGATTTATCTACTAAAGCCTAAAGGTCTAAAGACAGTAAAAAAAATTTGTACTTGAATCTAAAGGGCGAGATTGTTAGAATTATAAATTGTATTCAAGTCTTTGTGCTTTAATTGTTTTACCTTTGTATTTTAGTTTGACTTTGTAATAATTGCTTAGAGGTTGACTTTGTAACCTGTAAGTATAAATAGTTTTGGTTAGTTTTGTTGTAAGTTCCTTAAGAAGTTTTGTAAGACTGTGTGAGAGTGATCGCATTGTAAAGAGAAATCATTGAATGAAATCATGAGGTATTTGACAAACTCTTGATTCTTCATATCTTGATTGATTGATTGATTGATTGATTAAATGTGGCTTGACTGGGATCTACAATTAACTACTCATAATTTTTTTCTCTATTTTGCTCTTCCAAGTTCCATCTCTCTTTCTCTCTCTACACACATACACACATGTTAGACCCCATAAGTATTATACATGGAAGTAATGAAGACAAACAAGTGATGAAGAACCAGAAGGCCGATGGAAGACTTCAAGGCAAAATGACTAACTCTGAAGAACACCCAGATGGTCGATGAACTAACCAAAGATGCGATGGAAAGTGCATCTTCATAACCCCTCTGGGTACTAACACTTGGAGTTTCCTTCACCAGTTCAACCAGAAGCAAGCAATAAAGATATGAAGATAATGTTGAATTCATACCCCATGGAAGACAGCTGGAGATGACGGATCAACAACTGCATTCTACAAAGTTTATCTTGTTTTAATGTTTATTCATGTTTAAATAAGCTTTATCTGTTAGTAGAAGATTAGGTAAATAGTCTCACTAGATAGTTATCTTCTTAGTTAGATAACTAGTATAAATAGGTGGTTAGGCCTTTTGTAATCTTTGACTACTTTACGTTTTTCACATCATTGGAATAAAGTGAAGTCTTTGGCACTCAAGTATATTCTTAGAACGTTTATTAATTGTTCTTGAGTGTTCATCATTTTATTCATCCGAACACTATAATTTGGTTATTCTTAACTAATTATTAGTGTTATTGAGAGATCTGGGATCAATAATTGGTATCAGAGCCAATTGATTGTTTTTCCAATCAAACAATCATTAAAAATCTCTCAATTCACATTTTTCATAAAACATCTTCTCTAAAAACATAAATTTTCCTCTTCTAAAATCTTAATGGCCAACTAGAATTCCGCTTATAGTGTTGGTTCCCTCACTAAACCTCCAACTCTTTAAAGAGAAGAGTATCTACAATGGAAGATACGGATGGCAAACTTTCTAGAAGGGATGGACATAAATCTTCAGTGATCTGTCATGGAGGGTCCCTATGTTCCACAGACGCTTGTTCCAAGAGTCTCAGAAACAAATACAACAGCAGAAATTCCTGCCTATTATATGAGCAAGGATGAGAAGAATTGGGATGAAGATGACATAGAGCGGGTGGAGACTAATAAGAAGGCCAAAAGACTGATAATCATGGCCATTCCCAATGAAATCTTCCAATACCTTGATGCATGTTCCACGGCAAAGGAAATATGGGATGAGCTGGCAAGCCAATTGGAAGGAGGAGCAAAAACAAAGAAGAATCGTAGAGCTCAATGTCTCAAAGCTCTTCCTGATGAACCGATTCAGAAGACATACGATCGTTTCAACACATTGATTAATCAATGTCGTCGAAACGATATGTCTAGGACGAAGAAAGAAAATAATGTTTTGTTCCTTAAAAGTCTCGACGATGAATGGACACAGCTGTCGATGTCCCTTCAAGCAAATCAGGACTTAGACGGCTGGTCAGTTCATGACGTATATGGAACGCTTGCTGCACAAGAGAAAGATATCATGAAGAAGAAAGTGTCCATCGGTGGACCCCTGGCTTTTGCTACTGAAGAAAAGGATGTTTCAAGGACCTCTACCAGAGAACACAAGAAAAAAGGAAAGAAAGCACTGGTGGTGGAATCAGAATCTAAGGATGAAACATCTGAATCAGATTATGATATCAAAGCCTTTGCCAAATCTCTGGCATGATTACAAAGCAGTTCTAGAAAAAGTTCATCAAGAGACCCTATGAACAAAGAGCCTTCAAAAGGGAGAAATACCAGCCATCCTATGAAAGGAAGCCATCAAAGTTCTATCAGAGGGAAGACATAAGAGATGGAAGAGAAGAGAGAGAAGATAGAAGATAAGATAGAAGAGAGGAGAAGAAAGAAGACAGAGACGGAAGGAAAAATGACCTCCGCTGCTTTAGGTGCGGAAAAAATCAGTCATTTTTCCAAAGAATGCAGAGGACGACTGGTAAAGGATGCTGATTACTACAAGAATAAATATAAGTACAATCCTAGAGAGCAAAGCCTGATGACTGAGAAAGAAAATTGGGTGTCTGATTCTTCATCTGATGAAGAAGATAAAGCACTCATCTGTCTGATAGCCACGTCCAATGTAGAATCAGCCTATAACACTGATGATCAGGTATGTGAATCTACTATCGATGAAACCAACTCTGCTCCATCTGAGCTAGAGTTAAAGGTAATAAAACTTTCAGAGGACTTCTTGAAGTTAAAAGAAAAATTAAATTTTAAAAAATCAGAAAGACTTAAAGCGGAAAAAGAAGTCAGTTTCTACAAAAGAGTGACTGATCTTCTAACCGAATAAAAAGTTGAAATCATGAAAGAAAAGACTCGCATCGCCAATCTTAAAAAATCAGAAGAAGAAAAATTTCTGGAAATAAACAAGCGAGTAACCAAGGACTTAGAAAAGAAGACTAAGGCCTTAAAAGAATTCAAGGCAGAGAAATTTAACTCAGTAGCTCTCAAAGACTTCTTTCAAAAAGAAAGGGAGGTTCTTCACCAGAACCTTCAAACCAATGAACTTCTGATGAAGAAATACAGGGATGCCCAAAATGTTTATGAAAAGTTAAACGGTCGAACGGACACTAAAGGGATTGGATTCAATGATTTGGACTCCTTCATCGAATCAAAGAAATCCACCCTTGAATCCACTTTCAAACTTGGATGCATTCAAAAACCCGACTTTATCCCGAAACCAAAAGCAAATTTTAAAAGAGTTAAAGTCGATGGAAAAATTGTCGTCTTGAGACAAGATTTTGAAAACGTGGTATACGAGAGCAGTACATGTAAGAATTCTGATGAAAGGAACGACGCCTCCAAATCAGAGATCAATGGAAACCCCATGGTCAAATCAGAGTCTCTGATTGTCAGTCCTACTTCATCAACAAGTACTGATGATGAAAAGGAGAATCCTAGTAAGAAACCATCAGCTGATGAATCAATGAACCTTCCAAGTAACATTGGAAGTTCGTCTAAGTCAGAAATGATGGAACCCTCAACAAATCAATCTGAAGCATAAACCTCTGAACCCACACCTCCCTCAAACATCCATGATAATTTTGATTTCGAGAAATCAGTGAGAGACTTTCTTGATTCTGAATCTGAAGAAGAGATAGTCAGTGAATCACCAAAACTTCAAACCCTCAATGACATCTGATACTCCACCATCGATGAAATCTTCATACAAAGGAAAAGGTCAAATCTGCCAACGATAACTCAAAAGGCCCTAGTATATCTTCTAAGTTCATTAAGTTTACTCGTGAGCAAAAACAGAAGTGGCCTGCCTCTGAGAAATCTAACTACCACTTTTCCTCTCATTCAGCTGAAGAAAAGTAGTCTTTCCTCAAGAGAAAAGGAGTAAAGACCAAGACCGCTTCAAATAAAAAATTTGAACTAGATAGGAAGTTTGTAAAAACAACCGATGCTAGAACAGGATTTACATCCCCTGCATTTACTTCTTCATTTTTAGCAAATAAAAAGAACATTAAACATTCATGTCCAAAGAATAATAATTGTCAATGTTTAGCTCTTTTACAAAACCTGAGGAATCACATGTTGACACATTGCTGCATATTCTCCCAGCACGTTTATCGATATAAAGTTAAATCCAATGAAAACGTGAAAAAGCCTAAGTCTAAGGGCAAGGGAAATGCCAACAAACCCAAGCCTGCAAAGGCCAAGAGTGATAAAAAGAGAGAGGTATCTCCCACAAACAAACATGGACTTATTAAGAAATGGGTACCTAAAATCCCTCAATTTATCTAGCAGGACCAGCATGTGCAACCATGGTACATGGTTTCAGGTTGCTCCAGGCACATGATTGGTGACAAAAGTCAGTTGTCCTCCTTCATCGAGAAATCTAGAGGCTCTGTCATTTTTTGAGACAACAACAAGGGAACCATCAAGGGATATGAAACTCTCATCAAAGGTAATTTAATACCCGAGTTTTAAAAACACATTCTCGTTAACTTATCCAAATTATATCGTACTTAAATAACGGTGGATAATTACTAAGGGGTTAAAACCGCCATACTTCTAAACTCTTAATAATTATATATATATATATATATATATATATATATAAATATATATATTATATGTTATATATATATATATGAAGAGAGTAAAAAAAAAAAGAACTCCAATGCATTGTCGGCATCTTCTTCTTCACCGCCATATTATTTCTCTCTCTAAAATTCTTCTTCTCTTTAAGATATTTCGCAAATCGTTGAAAGAATCATGGTAGCAATTATATATTCGGAATCCACTCTTCGAGCCCTTCATAAAGGTATAAATTTCATTCACTTTTATTAGGGTGTTTACGTTAACAATTTTTAGACTGGTTTATAAATTATGTCATGTATAAGTTTACGGATGGATATTGTTATAAGTATGATATATTTCATGTTTAGAATGCTAGGATTGGTTAAATTGATGTACAAATTAAAAGGGTAGATTATGGTTTCATTATGGTTAGATTTGGTGTATATGTTTAACCGCACACCCATTGTTCGATAAAATGCCGAAAAGAGTAAAATTGCATGATTAAGCTTAGGTTAGCAACCATTGGTCTTGTTTTATGGTTTAGTATGCTGTAAAATGTTTATAGAATGTAAATATAGCGAATCATGTAATTTGGATGATAAAAGTTGGTCGGGAATTGCGGAATCGGATTTTACCGACTATGCAGGTTCATACTTTGACAGTGTATAACTTACAAACCGTAAGTCGGAATAAGCTCATATTTTGCAGTTAGAAAGCCCTTAATATATACTACAACTTTCATGTAGGGTCGAAAATCCAGTTATGACTCTAGGTGACTCAAATTAGTGTGTTTTCGGGGCTATTTGCACTGTGTTTAAGATTGATCTGCTGTTTTATAAAATACGTATAAAATAGTTGGTAATCCAAATGAGTTGATTCGAAAACCAGTAGTTTCATCATATATCATACTACATCTTTCATTTAGATAATATTTTCTGTACTAAGCTCTAAGTGGGGTAAAATGCTCCTGAAAATGAGGGTCAAAAGCTGTTAAATATCGAATCGGAATTATATAAAGCTAAGTGTTGAGTCGATTTATTAATGCATATCCGACTGTCCCGTTTGAAGTTTAAGTTGTTTATAATCATGTAGGACCTAAGTAATTTATTAGTAGAATTAGGATATGATTTTACGTCGTTTAAGTAATAACCGATTTGCACATTCGTTAGGCACGCTAGCAAGTCGAACTTTATCGTGAATCCCGTTTGATCTTGTTTACTTCTCTATTCCTCTTAAGGTACGGATTTCATTTTCTTTGACCCTTGGTCAACTAATTGTTGTAGTTGACCCTTCGTAATGGTGGTTCACCATTTTGTGATTGATCGCTTAAAAGTGGTCAACAAATTACGTACTTATATATATATATATATTTATATAAACTCTTGAATCTTTATCGTGAACACTTGATTTTAGTCTATTGAATTGATTTACATATTTTGAATTAGTTTCGAGTTTTATGAAGTACTTTGAAGGTTGACTTTCTATGATCACCATTCGGGTAATGGCACATGTTTAGTTTTATTGGTTTTCAGAACAACTCAATTAATGGGCACATTATTTGGGATGCCTTCCATGGCGGCTTTGTAGTCATGGTGTCCTGTAGGTGAACTCGATCCACAGGGTTAGGCCCAATAGTGGCTTACGTGAACCCACCTTGTGGACTAGGCCGATTTTATTGGCTCCAGGACGGATAAATCAATCCTAGGATTATCCACATGTGAACGTGGTTAAATTCATGGGGGACTCGGGGTGTGTGCCCACATGCCGGCCCGATAGTTCGTGTGGTTTGGCCACCCCATGAACACTACAGAAATTGATGGATTGTGTTTGAATGATGTTTTAAAATGAGAACTGTGAAACGTCTTGATTTCTATGAATTCAGTTTAATTGATTTTTAAGTCTTCCGCTTTATTATCGATGTTACGTATTATTATTTCAAGTTTATATTACAATCTGTTTACTAAGCCCCGTGCTCAGCCGTGTTGTTATTTTTTGACACGGCAGGTTCCAAGTGATATTGATAAGGGATGGGACTTGAGATCGAGCGTTTGACTTTTTGGAGTTGGTAAACTCGTTTGTAGATGTATAATATTCTAAGCTTAAAAATAGTTGTTAGAATGTAATATTTTGGATTGTAAAGCATGTTTTAGAAGTTAATCTACGTTTGGAGTTTATTAGTAGCTCTGAAATGTTTGTGTCTTTGAACTAAGTCCCGTTAGTGACACCGCTCGTTCCGGACCACGGGGACGGGGGATGTTACAAATGTGGTATCAGAGCATAGGTTTTGACTTGTAGAYAAAGTAAGCTTGACCTGTGAGAAATGGGTAGACATAAGAACGGGTATACTAGATTTTAATTCTATCTACCGTTTTTCTGATCCATAACTGTTTTTAAATTATGATTTTCATGTTGTTTTATTTTAGAATGTCGAGACGTTGTCGCCCATGCAAATCCAGATCTCAACCTGAGGGTAACCCGAACCCCAACCCCAATCCAATGGGGGGTGCAAGTGAACCCAATATTGCTGATGTGGTCCGTCAGACCATGTCAAGTCTGATGCCTACATGTCTGCAGCAGGCTATTCAGGCTATGCAACAAGAAAAGCACATAATCTTCCTTCGAACCAAATACTGTTCTTACACCAAATACTAAAATTCCTATATCCAGTTCGGGTAACCAATGGGAGAAATATAATATATATATATATATATGTGGCTTGAAAGGTTTACAAACAAAAACCTCAGTCCTTCTTAATTTCCTTTAAATGGACTTTGAACTCGAGGCATAAAGATCGTCTCTTGAATCATCCTTTAAATATCGTTACTGAAGTGGCCGATGCAGCAAAGATTATTGATCGGTCACGACAACAATGTTTAATTTCACGCGTTGACAATAAGAAACGTTGATCTGAATCTTTACCCGAAGCAACCGTCGTTTTGTAAAATCAAAGTCGAGCAGTGATACTACAAATGGCTCGAATCTATCCACGCCATGACTTCCATTGTTGTCTAGCAGTGGGAGTCAAAATATTTCTAGCCCAATTACTAATTGTAATCGATGCAATCTTTGACACAGACCGGGTCCGTGTTTAAAGATGACTGGTTCCTGTTTCAATTGTCGAGAACAAGGTCACATGGCAAAATATTGTCCTAAGGCTCGGATCCAAACTGACAAAGGGAAATTAAAACAACCAAGTACTAGTGGACGAGTCTTTGCATTAACTGGCAGCAAATCTCAAGCGGGTATGATTTCAGGTCATGTTAAATTAATTGATTTATCTGTTTATGTTTTGTTTGATACTGGTGCGACACAATCAATTGTTTCTGAAAAATTAGAATCCTAATTAAAACCGTATGAGAAAACCACCGAATTTCCAGTGGTAATATCTACTCCAATAGGTGGTTCAATTTGTGTGCTAACTCTTTTTTCCAACTGTCCGTTGCTTATTGGAGACTGCATACGAGAGGTCACTCTGCTTCCAATGCATATGTTCTACTTCGATTTAATATTGGGTATGGAGTGGTTGTCACGGCACCGGGCAACAATAGACTGTAATGCCAAACAAATTCTATTTGGGATATAGATAACCCGGAGGCAATCTTCCAAGGAGGTACTCCAAAAGAAGATGTTAGTGCAGTAGTCTCTATTACTGTGAAACAATATACGCGGAAAAGCAATGAAAGTTTTCTTGCTGCTCTACAAGATCCCAAACAGGTATTTTCTACTTCAACATCCATACCTGTGGTTTCTGAATATCTTGATGTGTTTCCCGATGATTTACCGGGTATACCACCGGTACGGGAAGTTGAATTTACCATCGATCTAGTCCCGGGAGTTTTTCCTATATCCAAGGCTCCTTACCGAATGGCTCCAACTGAAATGAAAGAGCTTAAAACTCAACTCGATGATCTACTGAAGAAAGGTTTCATTCGACCCTGGGGAGCTCCAGCTCTCTTCGTTAAAAAGAAACACGGTACGATGCGTCTTTTTGTCGATTATCGGGAACTTAACAAAGTAACGATCCGTAACAAGTATCAGTTGCCGAGAATCAATGATCTGTTCGATCAATTACAAGGGACACGATACTTTTCCAAAATTGATCTTCGGTCCGGGTACCATCAACTTCGTATCCGAGATTGTGATATTCTGAAAAACAGCATTTAGAACTCGCTATGGGCACTACGAATTCTTAGTAATGCCTTTTGGGCTAACTAATGCTCCAGCGGTCTTTATGGATTTTACGAATCGGGTTTTCAAGGATTATCTCGATGAATTTGTTATCGTGTTTATTGATGACATCTTGATTTACTCAATGTCAAGAAAGCAACATGATCAACATCTTCAAATTGTTTTGGAGATTCTTTGAACAAAAAGGTTGTATGCAAAACTTTCTAAATGGAATTCTGGCTCGATCAAGTGTCTTTTCTCCGACACGTAATCTCTGTTGAAGGTGTCAAAGTCGATCCGACGAAAATTGAAACCGTCACTAATTGGTCACGACCTACGAACGTATCTAAAGTTCGTGGTTTTCTGGGTCTGGTAGGTTATTACAGACGATTCGTTCAAGATTTCTCTAAAATATCGCTACCTTTGACCCGATTACTCTTGAAAGGAGTCAAATTCAATTGGGGTTCCGAATAAAAATCTAATTTTGAGGAATTGAAGCATCGATTGGTTACCGTACCTATTCTTGTATTACCGTCTGGCACTGGTGGGTTTCAAGTTTATAGTGATGCTTCAAAGAAAGGTCACGGTTGTGTTCTTATGCAACACGGAAAAGTGACCGCATATGCTTCTCGTTAATTAAAGCCTTATGAGGTCAATTATCCGACTAATGATCTCGAATTGGCTGCAGTCATCTTCGCACTCAAGATCTGGCTTCACTAGAAGTTTTCACTAACCACAAAAGCCTCAAATACAACTTTACTCAAAAAGAGTTAAATATGCGTCAACGAAGGTAGCTCGAACTTCTGAAAGATTACGGTGTTCGGATACAGTATCAACCGGGCAAAGCTAATGTAGTCGCCGATGCTTTAAGACGTAAAGTGTGGAACAAGTTTCTTCTTTAATTGTTTCTACAGAGTTGGCTTTGGAAATCGAACGGTTCGGACTAGAAATCTATCTGAGTTTGCAAACGGAAATTCTATCAAATCTAATGGTAGAACTAACTTTAATCTCTCGAATCAAAGAAGCCCAGTAAGATGACAGTGAAATATGGGCAAATTTCCAGCAGGCATAAGAGAATTGTATTTCAGAGTTCCGAATCGATGATGATCTCGTGTTGTGGTTTCGAGATTGTCTTTGTGTTCCAAATAATTCGGAGCTTAGAGATCTAATTCTGACCGAGGCTCATAACTCTATGTTTTTGGTTCATCCTGGCACAACAAAAATGTATCGTGATTTGAGGAACCATTTCTGGTGGATTGGAATGAAGAGAGATATCGCCGACTTTGTAGTTCGTTGTCTCACTTGTCAACAAGTTAAAATTGAACATCAACGTCCGGATGGTGTTCTCCAATCATTGAACATTCCAGTATGAAAATGGGAGCATATAACTATGGATTTTGTAGTCGGATTACCCAGTACGATCTTGAAACATGATGCAATATGGGTAGTGGTAGACCAACTAACAAAATCAGCTCATTTTTGTCCTATCCGGCAAACTTGGTCAATTGATAAGCTGATCGAAGTTTTCCAATGTGAGATTGTGCGTCTTCATGGCACACCTGTATCTATTACCTCCGATCAAGACCCGCATTTTACATCTCGATTTTGGGAAGGTTTACATAAAGCTTGGGGCACACGTTTGAATTTTAGTACAGCCTTTCATCCACAAACTGATGGGCAATCTAAACGTACAATTCAAACATTAGAGGATATGCTCCGAGCATGTACGTTGGAATGGCATGAAAGTTGGGATAACTACTTGTACCTAATAGAGTTCTCCTATAATAATAGTTGGCAGTCGAGTATCGGCATTGCCCGTATGAAGCACTTTATGGCCTAAAATGTCGAACACCGACTTGTTGGAATGAAGTTGGAGAATGTATTTTAGAAGGCCTAGAATTAGTACAAGTTACTACCGAGAAGGTCGAAATTGCACGTCAAATGATGAAAGAGGCCCAGGCTCGTCAAAAGAGCTATGCCGACAAGCGACGACGACCTATCGAGTTCCAATCGGGTGATAAAGTCTTCTTGAAAGTTTTCCCGACTCGTGGTATTAAACGTTTTGGTCTCAAAGGGAAACTCAGCCCGAGATATATTGGTCCTTTTGAAATTCTGGAAAGGGTTGGAGCTGTGTGTAAAACCCATTTTTTTTAAATATATAAATAATATATGAGTCTTTAAATATATTTTTTTAAATTTATTTGAGGTGTTAAAATATTTATGTGGTTAGTTAAAGAAATAATTATCAAATTCTTAAAATAAGTTAAAAATCGGACCAAATGTGAAAGAAAAAGTCGGGACATGGGTGAAAGTTGTAACTTCGCGATAGTTAAGGGGTTGGGTCAGATGTAAGCAGGTCCAAATTAGAAGGACCTGTTTTGTAAATATGCATCAAACCTGCAAATGCAGAATGACCTGTTTTGTAAATATGCATCAGACCTTCAAATGCAGAAGGACCTGTTTTGTAAATATGCATCAAATCTGCAACTTTAGAGATACAAAAACGACCTCTCCTTTGAAGCTCCCTATTGGTCTGAATATTCAACTATTACGACAAAATTTTCAATATATATATATATATAGACTACACTTTGCTCTCCGTTCTTTCTCCAAGAAAACCAAACTTTCGTTGAGAGTCGAAGGTGAAATCGGAGGGTGAAGTTCGGATTCAAAAAGCTCCGTTTATTGACGATTGGAGGTAAAATACTCAACCAAATTTCGAGTTCTTTATATGGATGGCTTCATTTTTAGGTCCTCTATAAAAACTTAGTAGCCTTATGTCTCAGATTTTAGTTTTTGAATGTCGAATTATATTCCAAGTCCGGTTAGTGAAACCAGAGGCTCTGGTCGTGAAGACCAGAAGCTCTGGAAGAGAGACCAGAGGGGCTCTGGTCCTGTGTTGAAATATATTCTGTCTGGTTGGTTCAACCAGAGAGGCTCTGGTCAATACAACCAGAGGGGCTCTAGTCAATACAACCAGAGGGGTTTTGGTCCTGAAGGACAGTTTCTCCCTTGAGAAGGGGAAAACTTGGCCTATGGCCATTGGTATTGGTTAAAAGTGTTTTGAACCAGAATGATTGTTTTCATGAGGAATCAGAGAGGCTCTAATCTTAGATTTTGAAATATAGGATTCTGGTATTTGATTTGGAGGATGAGCAAGTTTTTACTATATACGTTAAATTGGATTAAAGGTTTTGTATCTTTTGATAAGAGCTTCTATGTCAAAATCATGCTTTTGAAGTTTTAAGAAAGGAGTTTTATACTTAGAATCTTTTTATGAAAAACAGACCAGAGAGGCTCTGGTTGACTTTCACGTTGAACCAGAGGAGCTCTGATTGGTCATGTCTTTGGAACCAGAAGCTCTGGTTAGTAGAACCAGAGGCTCAGGTCGAACAGGAACTTTTTATAACTGCTCGTTTTATGAAAAAGGCTATCTTATTGGTTGAAGGTTTATCTAAATACCGTTTTTGAGAAATTATATGAGTCAGAGGTGCTGGTTAGTACAACAAGAGGCTCTGGTCATGAAGACCAGAAGCTCTGGAAGAGAGACCAGAGGGGCTCTGGTCCTTGATTTATGAATTATTTTCTAAGTATGGTTTAGTACAACAAGAGGCTCTGGTCGTGAAGCCAGAAGCTCTGGAAGAGAGACCAGAGGGGCTTTGGTCCTGGATGTTGAATTATTTTCTAAGTATGGGTTGGTTCA
>NW_020201637.1:37316-38019 GCF_001531365.2 Cynara cardunculus var. scolymus
GATTCGGCAAGATTCGTCCACCGTACGGGGTGGGTTGGACATGAAAGGAGGGCTTGCAATTCCAAGGTCTTGGAGTCATCGTCCATAGAATACGCCACATACGCAAAGAAAAGTGACGAGCCGAGGCCTCACTTGCAAGATAATAATTAAAATACTCTAAAACACTTTTTGTGTGTGCATGTGATCATGAAACCAYATTGTATTCACTAAGCTTTTTGCTTATACTATACATGTWTATRTCTCAGGTGTCATTTGTCAGTAGACGAGTGAACGAAGAAAGACGGGACTATGTTTTGAATCATGCTTGATTAGATATTTTAATTAGCATTGATTACGTTAAAGTATTTTACGCTTCCGCAATTATGTAACAAATTATGTTAAACATATTATGTGTGTTTGAAATTTTAAGTTCGTATTTTTTATCAAGACATAAGTTATTAAGAATGACGTCACGGCACTCGAAAAAAAAATCGGGGCGTGACAAGTTAGACTTAAACTAGGAATTAGATGGTGAGAGTCTGTGAAGGACATTATGTGATCTTTAGTCATGAAGCTCTTAGTCAAAGTGAATTATGGAATTGCTAATTTTCCACTCCTAGGACTAAGGAATGAATCTAGCTAAGTTTGATCACTACTTATTTTCTAGTCGATATAACCATAAGAAGTGACATATAGAAATGTATGATTGGTTAAGTTGTGGACC
>NW_020201637.1:40658-42302 GCF_001531365.2 Cynara cardunculus var. scolymus
AAGGACAGTTTCTCCCTTGAGAAGGGGAAAACTTGGCCTATGGCCATTGGTATTGGTTAAAAGTGTTTTGAACCAGAATGATTGTTTTCATGAGGAATCAGAGAAGGCTCTGATCTTAGATTTTGAAATATAGGATTCTGGTATTTGATTTGGAGGATGAGCAAGTTTTTACTATATATGTTAAATTGGATTAAAGGTTTTGTATCTTTTGATAAGAGCTTCTATGTCAAAATCATGTTTTTGAAGTTTTAAGAAAAAGAGTTTTATACTTAGAATCTTTTTATGAAAAACAGACCAGAGAGGCTCTGGTTGACTTTCACGTTGAACCAGAGGGGATCTGGTTCGTCATGTCTTTAGAACTAGAACCTCTGGTAGTAGAACCAGAGGCTCTGGTCGAACAGAACTTTTTATAATTGCTCGTTTTATGAAAAAGGCTATCTTATTGGTTGAAGGTTTATCTAAAGACCGTTTTTGAGAAATTATATGAGTTAGAGGTGCTGGTTAGTACAACCAGAGGCTCTGGTCATGAAGACCAGAAGCTCTGGAAGAGAGACCAGAGGGGCTCTGGTCCTTGATGTTGAATTATTTTCTAAGTATGGTTTAGTACAACCAGAGGCTCTGGTCGTGAAGCTAGACGCTCTGGAACAGAGACCAGAGGGGCTCTGGTCCTGGATGTTGAATTATTTTCTAAGTATGGGTTGGTTCAACTAGAGGCTCTGGTCGTAAAGCCAGAAGCTCAGGAAGAGAAACTAGAGGGGCTCTGGTCCTGAATGTCGAAATATATTCTAAGTATGGGTTGGTTCAACCAGAGGCTCTGGTCGTGAAACCAGAAGCTCTGAAAGAGAGACCAGAGGGGCTCTGGTCCTGGATGTTGAATTATTTTCTTATGGTTTACAACCAGAGGGGCTCTGGTCAATACAACCAGAGGGGCTCTGGTCATTACAACCAGAGGGGATCTGGTCAATACAACCAGAGGGCTATGGTCCTAAAAGCGTTTGTGATATAGTTTTAAGACATATAGCTAGACGATACACCTTATGTCGAAACTCACGTTCCTATAATTTTAGTTGATGCGAGGAACGTTCTTAAGCATAGTTGACCAAGGTTGACCCTAGCCGACGTAGTTGACCATAAGTTGACTTTTATGTTAGCCTTCGGGAGAAATTAATCATTTATATGCTATTTTCTTTTATAAATTGTAAGTTACCAGTCATCGACGTTAGTTAAGCAATCTTCGTTATCAAGTGAGTACATTATGCGATTTTTATGGGATATATACATGATTATTACAAAAGTATTTTATCCATGATATATGCATGATATGTTTATATGCATATGATGATAACTTGATTATATTTATGTGCATGATATTTAAATATATGCATGATATGAAAGGTGATGTTGATGAGAAAGATTATGATGACTTGTTATTATCAATATGATATTCAAGTATGTGTATAATGTGAAAAAAATGACGATGATGCATAAGTGATTTATGTTGTCACTTGCATTAGATGTATGTTGCATGTCACGATGAGATTTGCATTAATGAGTGAGTATTGCAAATAAATGATATGCAACTAGTATGATTCGGCAAGATTCGTCCGCCGTACGGGGTGGGTTGGACATGAAAGGAGGGCTTGC
>NW_020201637.1:42528-47449 GCF_001531365.2 Cynara cardunculus var. scolymus
TGCTTGATTAGATATTTTAATTAGCATTGATTACGTTAAAGTATTTTACGTTTCCGCAATTATGTAACGAATTACGTTAAACATATTATGTGTGTTTGAAATTTTAAGTTCGTATTTTTTATCAAGACATAAGTTATTAAGAATGACGTCACGACACTCAAAAAAAAATCGGGCCGTGACAAGCTGTGGTCTACAAGTTAGCTCTACCACCATAATTATCCCACGTACATAATGTGTTCCATGTCTCTTCGTTGCGAGGATACAACTATAATCCCTTACACGTTATTGAATATCCTTTGGAGCACATAAAGCCTTATCTATCTTATCACGAGGAGACTGAGGCAATTATTGATCACGATGAGAGGGGTACACGAAAAAGAGTGATCCCTTTTGTAAAAATTCTTTGGAAGAATCACTCGAAACGTTAGCCGACGTGGGAAACTAAAGAACTTATACAGTGGGAGTACCCAGAACTCTTACACTATTGTAAGTTTCCTAATTGTAAAATCGATTTCGGGGACGAAATCTTCTTTTAAGGAGGGGAAAATTGTAATACCCGAGTTTTAAAAACACATTCTTGTTAACTTATCCAAATTATACCGTATTTAAATAACGGTGGGTAATTATTAAAGGGTTAAAACCGCCAAACTTCTAAACTCTTAATAATTATACATATATATATATATATTATATGTTATATATATATATATATATATATATGAACAGAGTAAAAAAAACTCCAATGCATCGTCGGCATCTTCTTCTTCGCCACCATATTATTTCTCTCTCTAAAATTCTTCTTCTCTTTAAGATATTTCGCAAATCATTGAAAGAATCAAGGGAGCAATTTTATATTCGGAATTCACTCTTCCAACCTTTCATAAAGGTATAAATTTCATTTACTTTTATTAGGGTGTTTACGTTATCAATTTTTAGACTGGTTTATAAATTATGTTATGTATAAGTTTACGGATGGATATTGTTATAAGTATGATATATTTCATGTTTAGAATGCTAGGATTGGTTAAATTGATGTATAAATTAAAAGGGTAGATTATGGTTTCATTATGGTTAGATTTGGTGTATATGTTTAACCGCACACTCATTGTTCGATAAAATGCCGAAAAGAGTAAAATTGCATGATTAAGCTTAGRTTAGCAACCATTGGTCTTGTTTTATGGTTTAGTATGTTGAAACATGTTTATAGCACGTAAATGTAGCGAATCATGTAATTTGGATGATAAAAGTTAGTCAGAAATTGCGGAATCGGATTTTACCGACTATGCAAGTTCATACTTTGACAGTGTATAACTTACAAACCGTAAACCAGAATAAGCTCATATTTTGCAGTTAGAAAGCCTTTAATATATACTACAAATTTTATGTAGGATCGAAAATCCAGTTATGAATCTAAGTGGCTCGAATCAGTGTGTTTTTGGGGCTGTTTGCACTATATTTAGGATTGATCTGTTGTTTTATAAAATACGTGTAAAATAGTTGGATAATCCAAATGAGGTGATTCGAAAACCAGTAGTTTCACCATATATCATACTACATCTTTCATTTAGATAGTATTTTCTGTACTGATCTCTAAGTGGGGTAAAATGCTCCCGAAAATGAGGGTCAAAAGCTGTTAAAAGCCGAATCGGAATTATATAAAGCTAAGTGTTGAGTCGATTTCTTAATGCATATCCAGCTGTCCCGTTTGAAGTTTAAGTTGTTTATAATCATGTAGAACCTAAGTAATTTATTAGTAGAATTAGGATATGATTTTACGTCGTTTAAGTAATAACCGATTTGCGCATTCGTTAGGCACGCCAGCAAGTCGAACTTTACCGTGAATCCCATTTGATCATGTTTATTTCTCTATTCCGCTTGAGGTACGGATTTCATTTTCTTTGACCCTTGGTCAACTAATTGTTGTAGTTGACCCTTCGTAACGGTGGTTCACCACTTTGTGATCGATCGCTTAAAAGTGGTCAACAAATTACGTACTTATATATATATATATATATATATAAACTCTTGAATCTTTATCGTGAACACTTGATTTTAGTCTGTTGAATTGTATGTTTGAATCTTTCAAGTTTGTTGAATTGATTTACATATTTTGAAGTAGTTTCGAGTTTTATGAAGTAGTTTGAAGGTTGACTTTCTATGATCGTCATTCGGGTAGTGGCACATGTTTAGTTTTATTGGTTTTTAGAACAACTCAATTAATGGGTACATTATTTGAGATGCCTTCTATGGCGGCTCTGTAGTCATGGCGTCCTGCAGGTGAACTCGGTCCACATGGTTAGGCCCAATAGTGACTTACATGAACCCACCTTGTGGACTAGGCCGATTTTATTGGCTCCAGGGCGGATGGATCGATCCTAGGATTACCCACATGTGATTGTGGTTAAATTCACGGGGGACTTGGGGTGTGTGCCCGCACACCGGCCCGATAGTTTGTGTGGTTTGGCCACCCCATGAACACTACAGGAATTGACGGGTTGTGTTTGAATGATGTTTTGAAATGGGAACTGTGAAGCGTCTTGATTTCTATGAATTCAGTTTAATTGATTTTTAAGTCTTCCGCTTTATTATCGATGTTACGTATTATTATTTCAAGTTTATATTACAATCTGTTCACTGAGCCCCATGCTCAGCCATGTTCTTATTTCTGACACGGTAGGTTCCAAGTGATATTGATAAGGGACGGGACTTGAGATCGATCGTTTGACTTTTTGGAGTTGGTAAACTCGTTTGTAGATGTATAATATTCTAAGCTTAAAAATAGTTGTTAGAATGTAATATTTTGGATTGTAAAGCATGTTTTAGAAGTTAATCTACGTTTGGTGTTTATTAGTAGCTCTGAAATATGTGAGTCTTTGAACTAAGTTCTGTTAGTGACACCGCCCATTCCTGACCACGGGGACGAAGGATGTTACAGGCAACATTTCCATTAGCAAAGTGGCTTATGTTGAAGGTTTGAATCACAACTTACTAAGCATAAGCCACGTCTGCGACAAGGGTCTTGAAGTCAGATTCCTCAAGGGTTTCTGTATCATATAAACAAAGCCCGATCAAACCATCATCAAGGCTAAGAGAGAAGGAAATCTCTATCTTCTAGATTTTCAATCCTCTGAGGAACAAGACAGCCTTTGCCTTGTATCCCATAAGAGCGATGAAAACTGGCTATGGCACCAGAAGTTCTCACATATGAATTTTGATGTCCTAAGAAAGCTAGCCAAACAGAAGCTGGTCAAGGAGATTCCTGATCTCAACTTTGAAAAAGATCATCTATGTTGAGCTTGCGAGATGGGAAAGGTAAAACGGGCCTCTCACAGAACAAAGTCAGAAACCTCCTACGGCAAGCCCTTGGACATGATCCATATTGATCTCTGTGGGCCCATATCTACGCAGAGCCTCTCAGGAAAGAAATACATATTGGTACTTGTTGATGAATACTCCAGATACACCTGGGTTGAGTTTGTGAAGAAGAAATCAGATGTTGCTGACCTACTCATTGGGGTGATGAAAAGACTCCAAGTCCTTCTACATCGAAAACTCATTAAAGTTAGAAGTGACAATGGAACTGAATTCAAAAATGCCAGATCGACGAATAAGTCATCAGTGAAGGCATCACACAAAACTTTTCAGCAGCCAGAACCCTACAACAGAATGGAGTGGTAGAGTGAAGGAACAAAACCCTTGTGGAAGCAGCAAGGACCATGCTTGCTTCATCGGAGTTACCCATCATCTTCTAGGCTAAAGCAATTTCTACTGCATGCTTCACCCAGAATCGGTCCATCATGAACAAGAGGCACCAGAAGACAACCTATGAGCTCATCAATCAGAGAAGACCAAATGTCAAGTATTTCCATGTCTTTGGGTGCAAATGCTTTGTACTCAATGATAGGGAATATCTTGGCAAGTTCGACAAGAAAGCTGATTAAGGGATCTTTCTGGGATACTCTCAAACCGCAAAGGCCTAAACAATCTACATCAAAAGGACAAAGATAGTTATAGAAAGCATCAATGTGTCCTTTGATGACTCCACACCAATGACTTTTGGACACAACAGTTCAGGACTCGGACTTCAACAGAGAGCATATGATTCATCACTTGGCAAACCCAATGAATCAGAGTTAGCTCAATTATTTGAAGACATCTTCGAAGAAGAAGTAATCTCTAGACATGCACCTACTGCAAAAATCCACTTCCATAACCAATGAAGAACATGAAGTCTCCAATACTAAAGGTACAACTCTTACTGAACTCATGTTACTTCACCTTCTACTTCTTTTGTGTCTTCAGATCAAGAACAAGAACCATAGTCTAACTCTGGAGATGATCTCTTCGAGTGGGAGCAAGCAGTTCCATCAGTCGATGAAGAACTGCATCATGTTGCTCCAGAGCCCCAGTCAAGCACCAAGTGGACAAAAGACCACCCACATCACCAAATCATTGGTGATCCAACATCTGGTGTCAAGACGAGATCAGCAACAGCCAATGAATGCCTCTTCGCCAACTTTCTTAGCATGATAGAACCAATGAAAATTTCGGAAGCCCTACAAGATCCAAACTGGATAGACACGATGCTAGAAGAACTACTCCAGTTTGAAAGAAACAAGGTATGGTCCCTTACGCCTCTCCCCAAAGGGAAGACTACCATAAGAACCAAATGGGTCTTCAGAAATAAGAAGGACGAAGATGGCATAGTCATAAGGAACAAGGCCAGGCTTATTGCCAAGGGCTACTGCCAGGAAGAAGGGATTGACTACGATGAGACATTTTCTCCCGTCGTAAGACTTGAAGCCATCAGGATATTCCTAGCCTATGCAGCTCACAAAGGCTTTAAGGTCTATCAGATGGATGTCAAGTCTGCCTTCCTCAATGGAAAACTTCAAGAAGAAGTATACGTGCAATAGCCCCC
>NW_020201637.1:50970-52385 GCF_001531365.2 Cynara cardunculus var. scolymus
GATGGAAGGGATACTTAGATTTTCTCTAAGTATAGATTTTGCCACAGAGGCTCTGGTCTCGCAACCAGAAGCTCTGGTAAGGATGAATGGGAGGACCAGAGGATCGATGGAAGGATTTCTTAGAATTTCTAAGTATTGATGTTGCAACAGAGGCTCTGGTCTCGTAACCAGAAGCCCTGGTAAGTGCACTAAGCAGAACCAGAGGCTCTGGCCTTGCTAATAGAAGCTCTGGTAAGTGCATCAGGTCGACGAAAGTAAGATTTTTAAATATTTCTAGTGTGAGGATTAAGTTAGTCGTTGATAGGAAGGAGTTCCATTGGATTGTCAGAAAACCGATGGATAAGAATTCTTTCTCTAAGGACTCTAGTGCAACCAGAAGCTCTGGTCTCACGACCAGAAGCTCTGGTAGTATAACCAAAGGTTTGACCAGAGGAAATAGTCTGTTTGTCATGACTTAGTTTTATTTAGAAGTTTCTATTGAATCACTAAGCTTATGCTAGAGGATGCACCTTAGTAACCAAGGTTGTCCATGTCGCAGATCTCTGCAATGTCTTCTGATCCGAGTGAATATTCCGCCGATGATTCCGGATATGTAGTTGGTCGCTCCAGAAGAAACTCAAACTGCGACGAAGAAATGGACCCATACGAGAAAGATACGGCATCATGTGACGCAGCTGCCGCACCCCAAGCGTCTTACCTACCTCCAATAGAGCCGGTATCTGACGTTCCGTCACGAACCCAGCATGGTCCAAGAATTTGGATCACACCCAGAAAGAATGTTCCACTGCCACATAAAGTGACATTTGAGAACTCACAGAAGGTCGTAGGGGAGTCATCCCGACCCCACGAAGGGAGCAGAATGATTCAAATTGTGACCGGAATACCTGCGTCTTACCGTCAAGGGATGAATCCAACGAAAAGAGAATGGGTAGCGGACACACAAGTACACAAGACTCGATTGAGTTATCATCATCACATCCTCAACAACCTGTCCGATGTAATGGAAGCACATCATGAAAGCGTAATAAGAAACAGAGAGGCTACTGCTGCAGCCCAGCGTGAAATTAGGAGGTTGTATAGATGGCTGTTTGTTTGTAGCATGATGATGCTAGCATTAGGAATAGCCATAGGATGGATGTTGATCTAGAAGAAATTTGAATTAGGATACTCTTTTGTTCGGACGTTAGGGATCTTGTCTTGTACTTATGATTCAACATCAATGCATAGGCACCTTTTGAAGAATACATATTATGCCAATTTATTGTACGAATAAGTTTACTCTATTTTGGTGTTGGTATTACCTGATTATTTTTTTCCCTGCAAAGAATACCTTTGAGTATCATCGAAATATCTGGGGAGCTATCACCCTTGTTTTGCCATCAACTTATGAAGTCCATTTTGAATAGGGTCCAAAG
>NW_020201637.1:52620-53755 GCF_001531365.2 Cynara cardunculus var. scolymus
CATCGAGGGAATTGCATCATCTGCCAAAGGTGTCATCTAGGGTGTCACACAGCAAAGGACTGCCGGAAGCGGTTATGTTACGAATGTGGAAGTCCAGACCACGTAAGGAGCGTTTGCCCAAAAAGGAAAGTAGGGACAAACACGTATCAGACCCGGCAGTTAGTTCAAGCAACTCTGGAAGTCAGGTTCGAAGCAGAGCATTTGAATTGGGAGCTAGGGAAGCCAGAGAGGATCCCAATGTAGTCTCAAATACGTTTTCTCTGAATAATGAATTTGCATCGATTTTATTTGACTCTGGGGCGGACAGAAGTTTTGTGTCCCTAGACTTTAAGCAGAAAATTAACTTAAAGCCCCATAAATTGAAGGAGGCCTTTGTAGTCGAGTTTGCCAATGGTCAGGAACTCAAAGCTAGAAATGTAATTTCGAATTGCACTATGAACCTAGCCAATAAGGAATTTAGTATAGACCTTATACCGATCGAACTAGGAAGTTTCAACATAATTGTAGGTATGGATTAGCTATCCAAAAACCAAGCCGAAATCGTTTGTTCATAAACACTTATTTGAATTCCTCAAGAGGGAATGGAGCAAATTGTGGTCCAGGGAGATAAGTTAGACCGAATGTTTAAGTTGGTATCCTGCATGAAGATGCAGAAGTATTTGAGGAAGAATTATACTGCGTACTTGGCCCATGTGATTGACGGAAGGATCAAGGAGAATAAGGTTGAGGACGTACCGGTAGTTCAAGAATTTCCCAATGTTTTCCCTAAGGAATTACCAGGCCTGCCCCCACAGAGACAAGTCAAGTTCGGTATCGACTTAGTTCCTGGAGCTGCCCCAGTAGCAAGGGCGCCATACCGCTTGGCACCCTCGGAAATGCAAGAGATGTCAACCCAACTCCAGGAGCTGCTAGGCAAAGGATTCATCAGACCAAGTTACTCACCCTGGGGAGCACCGGTACTATTCGTCAAGAAGAGAGATGGGGCAATGTGAATGTGCATTGATTATCAGGAGCTCAATAAGTTGACCATCAAGAATAGATACCCCCTCCCTAGAATCGATGACCTGTTCGATCAACTTCAAGGGGCAGCCTATTTTTCCAAGATTGATTTGCGATCCGGGTATCACCAGGTGAG
>NW_020201638.1:0-1227 GCF_001531365.2 Cynara cardunculus var. scolymus
TTCAGTTCACAGAACCTCTGTGACTGTTTACAGAGGCTCTTTGAACGGATCTTCTGTGGCACTTCTTCTAAAAGATTTTAAAATGGTTTTTATTCGAGGGGGAGCCAAGGAAGCTGGCTCAGAGGGGGAGTTTTCTAAAGAGAAAACCACAGAAGATGCAAAAATGTTTGAAGTACCTTGTTCTCAGTGGTCATCTCATTAGAACCTCTGACGCTTCTAACAGAGGCTCTGTGAGTTAAGCTGAGCAAAGTCCTCATCTTTCTGTGGATGTTTATAAAACCGTTTAGGTATAAAGGTGAAACACTTGAAAGAAGGCCCGACACATATCACAGAGGCTCTGTAACCCTTAGGCCTCTGACAGAAGTCTCTTAATAGTTCTCGTCTATTGATATAGTGCGCGTGGTTCTGTGGATAAGGGTAAGAACTCACACGCGCATGTCAGAAAATGGAAGCGCACGTCATCAATCGCACGTCTTCCAATACGGCGTGTCTTAACTTTATGAATCGTTTCACCCAATGTCACTCATTACCTTTGACGATTCAATTTTTTTTGAAATCCCCTACCTATAAATACCCTCTTTCCCCCTCCTTTTAAACCTTACGCTCTCATATCTCTCATACGAACCTGCAAACCTGCAACTCTCAAGCTTCCCGCAACTATGTCTTCTTCGAGTGGTTCCGCTCAGTCCGTCAATGTCTTAAGTGACAACGAGGTCACTCAGACGCAAGCTTTAACCTCGCACGCTCTTTCTTTTGTTCAGAACAAATACGAGAAAATTGTATTGGTGAAGAAGCCCAACAACTACTTCTTCGTCCCGTCATTTTCAGGTTTTCCCGAATCCACTTATCTTCTCATTTCAATTCTTAAGAATCATCCACTTTTTTACGCTTTAACTGCCACAGGCCCCACATCAGAAACCTATATCACACAGTTCCTTCTTAGCGCTTGTCTCACTACCCTAGATAACTCAGGGCTAACCATTGTTGGTTATGCCTCTCACCCAGTGAACAAATCATTGGTTCCACTGGAGTTGAATGTTGAGATCCTTCGAACTGCTCTTCACCTCCCCACTCTTGACCAACTGAATCTAAACTCTTTTGCTGCTACTCCCTCAGATGAGGAACTTATTAGCTTTCTGGCATTCCATTCTTACGCAACCCCCATTTCAAAAAGAACCCAATTTAGGCGTAAGAATTTACCCCCCCCCCTTTGGAACACCCTTTTCT
>NW_020201638.1:2336-3207 GCF_001531365.2 Cynara cardunculus var. scolymus
CATCATCTCCACTAGATACCTCTGCCAGGTTAGGCTCTGAACCTACYDKGCATGAAATCTACAGAACACCATTAGGCTCTCCTCAAGGAGATGTTCAACGATATAGTGGAAGTCCCCGAGCAGGCCACGCTATGCCAGCCGCTGAGGGGGCCTCACACTCCGAGGCAGAAGGATCACCATGTGTTGGTGGTTCGAGTTCCCAGAGCGACTTTATGACAAAGGGGGAGCTTAAAGCCTTTGCCACAGAGTTGTTCACAAAGATGGACGAGTTGAAAAGCTTGTTCATCTTCCAACAACAGCCTCAGGATCTTACACCGTTTACAGAGGCTCTGAAGGAGATTTCCGCCACCACCACATAGTTGAAACTTTCATTGGCGACCCTTCAGAGCTCTGCCATCAAGAAGGACGATCTGACAGAGGCCTTCCAAGCAATGTCCCTCAACCCCTCCTCACTCCAAACTCTAAAGAATTAACTTTCAGAAATGGCGGCAAAGTTTGCAGGCGACTTCGTCACAGCGGGCTACACAAACTATTCCTCATTCTGCAACGAGATCAAGGAAATGTTTTCCTCTGCGGTCACCTATGGCATCCAGTCCAAGTCCTCAAGTGCCAACATCAATCACTTGGCCTCTCGCAGAGAATTGGACGCCATGATAGATGCGCTAGGGGACTCTGTAATCAGCCAACTCGCATTTCTGAAGATGGAGATTCTCTCTTCCAACAATAAAATCGCAAAAGGCATGACCAATCTTGCCAAGGAAGGTGAGCTCCTTCGTGCAGAAGTTCTATCCACCGGCTCCAAACTCAAGTGGGCTACAGAGCTTGACGTGATGAACGCCTCTGCGGGTGCGGAGAAGGTAATTGAAAAGAT
>NW_020201638.1:4642-25299 GCF_001531365.2 Cynara cardunculus var. scolymus
TTACTCCTCTGTAAAACAATTTTGACATTTAAGTTTTGTAATTCTTTCATTCCAGTCCTTGTAATTCATTTCAAGTAACTCATTTCAGAGGCTGATGTTTTATCACCTCTTGTAATTTCCTTTCAATTAAATCATGAACTTGCAACTAGAGTTTAAATTTACTTTTTCATACTTAGGGGGAGATTGTTAGCTCTCATTCCTTTAATGTAAAAGTATAGAAAATGTAAAACAGCAAGTATTGATAGAAGCTGATCTGTCACAGAAGACCATAGAGGACAATCAACAGAAGAAGCTCAATTGTACAAGATTCAAGTGACAGAACCTCTGTCATCCATCACAGAGGTTGTGGAAACTTGTCCTCTACAAAGACCTTGCTACAAGTCAAAGACGACAGAACCTTTGTCGTGTCTCACAGAGGTTCTGGAAGATTTCCTTTGCGTGCTACAAAGTTTCATCTTCATCCAGCAGAGCCTCTGTGATGTCTCACAGAGGATCTGCATAAATGTCTTATGTGAAGATTATCTTTAGCTCATTTTACTTAGGTTTATTAGATGCTCGTGACTTTTACGTGATCTTGTCTGTAATCTGTTTTAGATGAACGGCTTAGATTTAATTGATTTAGGTCGTGTAAGGAAACGGTTACTTGCCTGTATAAATAGCAGCGTAGGCCTTTGTATTTCGTGTGCTTCCAGAATTGTAATTGTCAATATTTTCAATCAATTRAAAATCATTTGAAGCTTTTCTCTTCGTGTTATTCAAGTGTTCTTCATCGTGTTCATACCAATTGCTGCTTGTTTGATTATAATACTTTTCGATGCTTACTCACTGTCAATCCAATCAATCAAGTAAGTATTCAGTACCAAGAACTGATTGTACGATCCTAACAATATATTTGTTATATTCACAGGCCAATCTTTTTATAAATTTGTTAATAATATCATAAGTTGAAATTGGTTAATTTTCCCATCTTTAAAATCTGAAAAGATTATACAAGTGGATTTGAAAAGATCTACTTACAATTTTACGAATTGACAACATACGTTGAAAATTTTATTTATTCTGGTGTATGATAAAAATGCTTCTCATTTTATCATACGGGGGAGAATGATATAATAAATGAAATAATCAATTCTGAAGATCGGGAATCGACAAAAGACTCATGGAGTGTGAATGCAATGACTGTAGGCTGGGCAACTTCTTGACAAATGACCTGCCTCGCCACATTTGTAACACTACCTTGGGTCTGATTTACAGTCCCCTTGGTGAATCTGTCAACATTGAGCACAAACTTTCTCACCAACCTTCTATTCGGTTCTATTATCATACTTTACTGATTTTGGCCCTCGAAAGTTAGATGAAGGTCCTTCCCATCTTCTTTTCTCAACAATCTTACCCTCTGATTGCAGATTCTTATTCCGTTCTGTAACTTTTGCCGCATTCACAGTTAATGAGAAGGTAGTGGGGTTCATAGCAATAACAAATTCATGGATTGAAGGTTTTAAACCCCAAATATACGTTTCCACCTTCCTGGATTCTGACGAGATGTAATGTTCAGCAAATCGAGAGTAATCGATAAACTTCTCAGTATACTATCGTATAGTTCCATTACCGTGTTCTAACTTCAGGAAATCTTCCTCCATTTGTCGTACAACTGTCTTGGGACAGAACTGATCTTTGAATCTATTTACAAATTCCACCCAGGATAGTGTTTGTAAGACATCTGTTCTGGCCAATGACTCAACTTCC
This sequence comes from Cynara cardunculus var. scolymus, assembly GCF_001531365.2. Taxonomy (NCBI): domain Eukaryota; kingdom Viridiplantae; phylum Streptophyta; class Magnoliopsida; order Asterales; family Asteraceae; genus Cynara; species Cynara cardunculus. The sequence goes on from NW_020201638.1 coordinate 6,389, forward strand.
CACTAAAACAGAGCATTAGACTTCAATATAGATACAACAAATCGAACTTTATCTGCTTCCGGACACAGAATGGTGTTAAACATAGATTCAATCTCTTTAATCCAACACATAGCCTTTACTGGATCCCTTTCCCAGAGAAAGTTGGCGGTTTACAAGCCAGGAACAACTTGATGTCCTCTTCCTTGTTGTGAGCAACTGGAACAGAGGGATGTACTTCCACTCTTACCGTTTCCACCCTTGCAAGTATTCCCATAATAGATGTCAAGGTTTCCCTTAACTTCCCCATTTCCTCTGCCAGCATGTCGCTGGTTATGTATTCTGGGTGTGGCACATGTTCATCCTGAACATTCCCATAGTGGGATTCTTCATGCTCAGAATGCGTTTCAGCCCGATCCCTTCCCTGTGTCTGACTTCTTTCTCTGCCTCTTCTCCTTGTTCTCCTCCGACCTCTATTTCTAGAAGTACTTGTTGGAAGATTAACGGGTGATTCCTCTCTTTCCTCAGACTCATGATGAGCCATTCTCTCATATCTCCATGTTCGGCTAGACATCTGCAGATTTCAATGTTAATGATCACATATTCATCTTCCCAAATATAATGAAGTATTCAAGCCCAAATATGTACCTGTAAATTCATTACACTAGCCAGATGTAATTAAATTTTACCTTACACAGTGTTCTTTTTAACTCATCATACTTATTTCCAATGGTGCTAACTATGTCTGGTACCTTAACATGCAATGAAATAGTTTAAGTCTAGGTATCATGCTTTTAAATACCTAAATTCCTTAAACTCAGGCTCTGATACCACTTTATGTAACACCACATACCACATATTGCATGTAACATATACTTCATTTACAAGAAATACATGTTTATACACCACTCAGGTCCATAGTACAAGATTTTATCAGACCAAATACATGGTCCAAAAATTCAAAATACATTTCTTGCACAAATTTACATTCTTCTACTAAAACTATACATCATAAGAAATCCTCATACAGACATGCATAAAGGGAAATATCACATTTTCCCCTTCCCTTTACCGTCAGCACTTCCTGCAACACATATTTAAAATCACAAAATGAGGGTTAGACCAGAAGGTCTAGTGAGATCCCTTTTCTATGTCATTGTAGGGTGAAAATCACCAAAACTTTATTTAAAACAACTTTTCATATATATAACAAATATATATGAACAAGTAAAAATATAATACTTTTCCAATTCCAAAGCCAATCATTCAGCTTTTAATTTAACATACCCAAACCCAAATAGGTTTGAACCAATCAGGTTTCACATAATGCCATTTTTAACCCTTTTTCAATTAGAAATAAGGTTTATTCAAAGCTTCAGGCCAAAACCTGCTATCGACTTTTCAATAACATCCAGACTACATTTCCTATAAGAACTCTGATTCTAAATCTTTAAGTCACAAAGAAATAAAGATTCCAAATCACAGTAATCTTAAAGGATACAATAGAAAGAGTAATATCATGCATCACACATACAAATGCCATCCTTATATCCAAAGGTACACCTCTCCTTGATATGTCACCCTTATCCCATGGTACACCTCTCCTTGATATGCCACTGTTAGGTCACTTTATGATCAATCTTCATACAACTTGTAAGAATCCATAGCAAATCTAATAATCTTCAAGAACACAATGACAGGAGAGTTGAGGGAATATGTCAAACTTGGTCAACCTTTCAATATACGTAAGATTTTACAATTGAGTTCCTTACAAAATTACATAGAACAAATCCTATTTATAGGGTCAAACATGAACCCACTAGTCAAAGTCAAACTTTACAGAAAAGTCAAACACGGTGACTTTACAACAATTATAGACAATTTTATCTTTCAAGACGAATACAATTTAACACAGAAATTCAGTCCTAACATTCTCTCCCTTTGTATTCAGGCTTGAAAGAATTTATGCGCTTTGAATCTCGTTTGACCTTTGTCTCTTAAAGCTCTTTATGACATCTTCAAAAACATCAAAACAATCTTCACTTTAAATCTTCAGACAATCGTTTGTTGTGAAAATCTTCTAACATTCTCCCCCTCGAATGTAAAACAGCAACGATCTTTTCATTTGACAATGTAGAACAGTATCAGCAAAGATCTTCAGAAACGATCTTCAAGATATGATCTTCAAAGAATCTTCAGACAAACAAATCACTAACATTCTTCCCAAAAACGAACTTCTTCAGATAAGTTCACACACATTCTCTTCGATGAAAAATCTCTATCAATGAACTTTTATATAGATTATCCTCACATTCAAAAAACTCTCAGACATTGTAGACAAGAATAATATTCTGTAATTATCTCCAATCACACTTTTTTGAGTCTTTTGCCGATCTTCGTTGTTACTCCCCCTTGATCTTATATAACATGCTCCTCTTATATCATTCGGAATTGATCATTTCATTCATTGTTACATACTCCCCCTTATGATGAAATGAGAATCATTACTTCATACTTCATAATGAATGAAATATTCAGCGAGAACCGTCAATTCATAAAATTGTAAGCAGATCTTTTCAAATCCACTTGTATAATCTTTACAAATTTTGAGGAAATGGGAAAATAACAACCAATTTCAACGTATGAAATTGTTTTCAATCTTATAAAAAGATTGGCATGTGAGTATAACAGATATACTCAGTACAACGGAGATACTTTATATATGAGACTTTATGAGGCTCATCACACCAGGTCTTCCATTCAATCATCGATAGCTTAGTAATAGCACATCTATGAATGTTTTGGCAAAATATCATATAAAATGCAAAATCTGTGTAGTGTAGAAAGATAAAGCAACAAATGCTTCTGTTTAGGCTCAAAAAGATAAATCGTGTGGACTACACAAATTTATCTGACTCAATTAGTGATCAAAAAAGACTTGAAGGAGGGACATATATCCTTCTATTTCAATATCAAATTTCTCCAAATGAGAAATTGATAGATTATGAGCTGCGTGCCCCAAGTGTTATTGAAACACTTATCTGTTAAGAGATAAATGAGTAGCTGGTGGGGTTATGACAAGAATTGGCCTGGGCTTTGCCTTTTTTCAATATTAGTCTCGGAAGAATTGAGAACTAATATATAATGGGGTATGCCCAAAATTTATAAGCTTGGAACAGGATTCTTTTGTTCTATTAATCCTAACCCAACTCTCATCAATTCTTTTAGCTCACAACAACTACCCCTCTCTTTTTCATTTTAAGCTTAGCACACAAAACCTTTTTGAGTTAAAGCTCACTCAGATATGGTTGTCCTCTTAGGTAGGTTTGTCGGTTCTGACATTCCATAGAGGTATTTTTGTAAAGCACTCAGTCCCTCTTCAATTTAGCAGTGTATGCTCAAATGATCAAAATAGTTGATCAAAATTATTATTGCAAATAAAGCACAATGATCATATAAAAATTGATCAGGATATTCGGCTTTTAAGCACAATCAATGAAGGAGTGATGTTCAAAATCAGATTATTCAGTATGTGAGAGAAATGAATGAAGATCTGTAAGAATAAGTTTACAGATTCAGAATATTCAAAGAATTATAGAATGTGTATCAATTAAAAAAATTATTAGAAAAACAAACTTTGATTACTAACGAACGTATTATCACCGAAAATGATTTTCTTATAAGAGACGTGATAATAACAGTTTCAAGAATAGCTTAAACATGTATTGGAATTTTGTACGATGAGAAAATACACAAGTAAAATCTCAGGAAAAACCTGCTTAGAGAATGTACTTGTTGGTAACGGTTCCAGCATCTTCCTAAATCGAAACGTGGCGCTGGCTGCTACGCTATAAGGGAAATAAGGTTGCGCCTTCACCAAAACAATTGCTTTTGGTGTAGTGGGTAAGCGCTTGATCCTAACAATTGGTATCAGAGCAGGTCACGGGTTCGAATCCCATGGTGTGCATAATATGCAAGGAGTRCATAATTATGAGAAAGGCATGCTGCGCGGCCATTGATTTCTAACGAAGCTCTTATTACTACCGGCAGATGCTGGGGGGGATTGTTGGTCACGGTTCCATCATCTTCCTAAATCGAAACATGGCGCTGGCTGCTACGCTATAAGGGAAATAAGGTTGCGCCTTCACCAAGTCAATTTATTTCATACATTTCTTTAAGCTCACGGTATTCTCTAGCAAAAAAAACTGCCATTTCAAAAATAGATTGATCAGTTAAAGGATCTATGCAGTTAAAGAAAATGATCAAAGAAATACAGTTTAAAATGATGTCCGTATACAGTCAAGCTTTACTCACAGTGTTCGAATACGGTCAAAAGATATGAGGTAAATCGTTCACAAGTCCGCTCACAGTCCGCTCAAAAAATGTTCTTAAATCGATCAAATTCTCAACCAACTGTTGTAAAAACACTCACACACTATAAATCGCTTACACACAGCAGCAGGAAAACAGAGACTTTTAAATCAGTCAACATTGTTTCTAATATAATCAACTCACAGCTCATACAACTCATTAAACAGTCAAGAAATTTAGTCAAACACCACTCAAACAGATCCGCTTAAAACTGCTACTAAACAGTCAACTTGATATACAACACTCACAGCTGTACACCACTCACTGCATTAAGAAAGCTGCTCACTGTAGGATCTTAAGACCTCTCACTGTATGAATAAAGTCTGGTTAATACATGAAAGAAATCTCGTTACAGCACATCAGTCAATACACTGCAGTCAATAAGCATGAGCTAAATCGCACACTGGAAACTATAAATCGCTCACTCATTAAACAACACAGCCTTTTAAATCAATCAAGTTGATGTTTAAGTCGGACTCAAATGAATATAAACCGCACAACTAATACTGCATGTTCAAGAAAAACAGACACCTTGCAGGTATAAATCACTCAAACTCTTAGTCTTATCCTGACACAACCAGCTTTCTTTCGTAAAATGATCACAATGAATCTATTATCTAGTTACAACAAAGCTGCTAAAACAGTTAACTCTATTATCCAGTCACTGAATGAAGCTTATCCAGTCACTGCATGAAGCTTATCCGATCACTGAATGCAGCTTATTCGGTCACTGCATGAAGCTTATCCGGTCACTGAATGAAGCTTATCCGCTGATTAAACCGCTGGTCACTTGAGATGAACAACCTGTCACAGCAGCTTGCTAAACCGGTCAATACTAAGATGATTTGCTCAAAATATACAGTGCTATCCGGATATGTAATCCAGACAAAAAGTCTTGATCAAAAATAGTCAACCTTAGACAGCTAGTACAATCACCAATCAACAATCCATGTAAGCATGCAAAATATAAACAACCACCACACAATTTGATCAACAATGAAGCAATTGAATATTTAATTCAGCTTCAAAAAGAAATGAATTGATACACCGCTCAACTCTCCGGYSTCTTATCCGCTCAACTAAACCRCTCAACAACAAGATCAAAGTTTGGTCAATATTTTGATTAAAACAYAGCCTCTAAACCGCTCAACAAACAAGATTCACACATACCTGACAATCAAACTAAGATCAAATCAACAAACAAACACAAAATTTAAAAAAATTRTACAAACTTTGGATCAAACTTTACCTTTTTGATGAGTTTTCACATGAATATGAAGAACATAAAAAATTTATAAACTCTTCAAATCTCTAATATCAATGATCAAAAAGCAAAATCAAAGAAATAACAATGAATCATTATGTAAAAACATACGCAACGATCATCATTTTAACAATCAAATGGTTAAAAAATGAAAGATTAGAGAAGAAATTTATTAAAAAAAATGAAGAACACTCAAGAACATTTTTAAAGATGATGAACAGATCCGAAATTTCAGAAAATTTTAAACTTTTTGATTATTTTCTTCAACCAAAATCACTGCAAATCTGCTCTGATACCAATTGTTTGTCCCTAAATTCACTGATCAATCTTCATTATGCTCCATAATATGGCAGATCTGGATATTGCATTAAGAACATGTATATGAATATTGAGCGAGAAAGTCAAACTTTACAATTCAGTCAAACCTCTCATTTTACGTAATATGATTTACAAATGAGCTCTCTTTTTACAATTACAAAGACAACCAACTATTTATATGGTCAAACAACTAATACAAGTCAAAGTCAAACCTGTCTAATAAAATTCAAACACGATGACTTTTACAATTATAGACAATATTTAACTTTCAAGACGAATACAATTTAATACTGATTTTCAGTCATAACAATACTCGTTTCCGAAAAATAGTTGCATTTTCCAAAAACTTTCTTCAAAAATTTCTAAAGGCTCGCCCTAGAAAATAGATTTAAGAAATGTTTCAATTCAGCTCAAAATAAACAAAAAAGGGAAACATTTTTAGCAAGGGTCCTAAACTGGGTGTTTAGAAACCACAAAAGTAAAGCACGGGTCCTGAACTGATATATTCAGAAACCTCATTTGGACAGTATACACCTCCCCCTAAATTTGTGCATCATAAGCATGATGCTCTGATCAGCGCATGAATGATGCACCTAGAAAATAAGATCAGACAGATTTTGGTACCCAAGCGAACTTGGGTCCTTCTTTGTTAGTTTCAGGTTGTGGGATATTATAACTGCCAAACCATTTATTTTAATTATATATTTTCTTTTTTAAGCTTTTAACAGGATGATCATAAATGCAATAAGATCCCTACTAGTTATTGTAATCATACCTGTTATTTCCTTTCCAGTTTTTCTGAAACCTGTTATCGTCAGTCCACCTGTTGTACCTCTTCCTGTTCATAAAATTAGTATTTTGCATGTGGAGCACATGATTCTTCTCTTGCTAAGATTAATCAGATCAGTAGTAGATCTCACAAAACAAGAAATATTATTGTTAGTAACAACAGAATTGCAGGATGAAACAGATTCAGACTTATTTACCCAAATGCTTTTAACTTTTGAAGAGTAATTGGGTGATCCGATGACGTACCCTTTATAGTATTGATTAGAAGAACGAGAATAGTTCTTAGAAACAGTTAATTTAGGGCTGCTCGAATAACGGTTTGATTTGGAACAGTCATAAAAGCTTGTTTTACACTATGAAGGAGAACCAGTTGTGCTTTAAGCACAAGAGAAGTCTTTGACTTTCTTTAAAAGCTGGTCTCGTTCATCAGCAACTAAATCATACTTCTCTTTAAGTTCAGTTCTCATCTTCAGTTCAATTTCAAGTTATGTCTTCAGATCAGACAATTTCTTTGAAGTATCCAGGAGTTTACCTTCTAACTCTTTCTTGAACTTCTCAAATTTCTTCTTCTGATTGTCAAACTCTCTTCTCTCTTCATCTGAGCTGCTTTTCTCATTCTCAGAAGAAATATCGAGCCACTTTTTCTTTTCAACAAGCTCTTTAGCTCTAGCTGCATATTTCATTGTAGTATTTATCTTTTCAAGCGTAAATTGCTTCTTTTCTTCATCTAAAGTTTTCTGCTTTAGAGCAACACTATCAGACAGTTTCTTATTCTGGCTCAAACATTCTTCTTTGATGTTGTTCTTCTCTTTATCTATCTTGGCTCGTTCCAAGATAATCAACTGCTCAAAATTTGAGATTTGATTTAAAAGCAATTTAGCATTCTGCTCGAGAGAGTTTATCTTATTTTCATAAGATACGCATTCAACACCAAATCTTTTCTCTTCTTCTCTTTCTCAAACTCTGTTCTTTCAACATACAAACTCTGTTCAGTTTCCAAAACTTTTCCTTTCTCTAAGTCCAGTAACTTTCTTAGCTCACTCAGATCACTCTCAGACTTATGAAGTTTATCAATTAATTCCTCAACTTCTCTATGATTGTTTCCTTGAGAGTTCCTCTCAACATTCAGTTCCGACTCAACTTTACAAAGTTTATCAACTAAATCTTGTGTTATCTTGTTTGAACTTTTTTATTTCCTCATCTAACTCTTTCTTTTTAGAATCTAAAATATTTTGAAGTTCATAAATCCTAGACTTCATCCCCGAATTGTTCTTTAACAAATCAAAGTCTCTCCTTTGACTTCCCTAGAGATAAGTATCTTTTCCGAGTAATACATCAATCTCAGCTTGAAGAAAATTCTTTTCTTCTTTAGATTTTTCAAGACCTTGTTTCAACTCTTTAGCCCATTCCAAATTAGCATGATTTTCAAGAAATACATTCAGATATTTATCTTTATAATCATTCACGCTCTTTTCCAATTCTAAAATCTTAATTCTCATTTTTGTATTCTCCTTCTTAAAAGAAACTGTCATTTTAAATCAGATTGATCACAAGAATCTAATGCGATGAAATCAGATAAAGAAATCAAAATCAATCGATAAGCTCAAAAATAAAATAGAAAACTCAAAAACTGATGAGAAAAAAAATCAGCGAAAACAGTTAAAAAATAGTAAAACAGTCAAAAACTGTTGAAAACAGTTAAAAACTGTTAAAAACAGTTAAAATTGATTAAACTGTTTATGCGATCCAAATCAGTTTAAAAAATTCTCAAACAGTTCAAAAACCTGAAAAACAGATAAAAAAAAATTTGATCCACAAAAAAATTGAAATGTAACTCTCCTAAGAAGGACCAAAATGTACAATTCAATACTCCAAAACAAACAGCTTAAGGTATGAAAACTCCACCCTTAAACTGTTCCAAAACTATAAAAAAAACTTCTAAGTCTTTCTCGCTCAAACACCTACCCAAGCTCCAAGGAATAAAGCGACTACGCTGATCACCAATTTATAGTAAATCCAGACGAGATGGTATGCGGACTTTCCTCAAATCCGCTCAAAGTGGTGGCTGGATAAGGACGAACTCCGGTCAAGGTGATGACCGGATTAGAACTTAATACAAACAAGTCAAAGACTGCACACTAAAAATCACCAAATTACAATACGAGTAATGCAAAATCTATGATGCAAGGTCTAAAACAGATGGAAAAATGCGATTTTACAATCAAAAAGTCTAAAACAAGCTCTTGGTATCTGTCTCCTCCTTCTTGAGAACAACAGATCTTCTGACAGCGAATCACTAATCCGATTAAAGGAAAAGTTGTGGCTGGTGGTGATGGGTGGATCTCAGCATCGACTGAGGTGTCTAAAATTGTTGGTAGCAATGAAAATAGCACCTCTGTTACACAACCTGTTCCACCAACTTCAATCACTTCAACTACAAGCATGACAGGAGGTCACAATATTGCTGAAAACTTGGCACATGGTCCTCCCCGTACTCAAACTACTCCCCAGTTGACTGTTGGAACTCAAAGGCTCGAAGAGCTTGGTGTTAAGCAGTCCAGACAGTTGATTCACATGACTCCTTCTATGCCTCACAAGAAAGGAACGGTATTTCACTGATTGCAAAGGATGATCTATTGAGGACAAAGCTGTGAACAATGACCTATTGAGCAGCTTCTTGGCTTGAAAAATATTTTGCCGTATCACTTTTCTTGCACTTGTTGTGATAATACCTATCAAAACTTCAGCAAATATCAACAGCAGGGGTATACTTTGAGTAAAAGGATCCAATTGATAGTCCCTTGCAACATCCTACCAAGAAGACTTAAATCGAATGAAGGCTACTGTTCAACACAAAATTGAACAACTCAATCATAAAAACGAATGGTAAGGCTGAGATTTACTTAGAACCAGGAAACTCGAGCGATGAAAAAGTAATACGGACAAGCCTATGAGCGATTTATTAAGAATCCGGGTAAGATCTTGAGAGATAAAACCAAGAAATCGGCTAAACAGATTGAGCAATTTAAGAGAAATCGAACAGGGAGGGAGCGATTCACAGTGAGCGATTTATGAAAAATCTGTGTAAGCTTGTGAACAATGTAGGAGATGAACTAGTGATGAGAAAGTCTTGCTTAAATCGATTGAACCTTTGTGCGATTTAGGTTGTTTATTGATTTGGTGAGCAATGAACTTCAAATCCGGACAAGACTGTGTCCGGATTATAAAATCAAGAAGTTTTCCAAGTCTAATCCAGATGAACCACTGTTCGATATAGACAGAAATCAGATGAGGTAGTGAGCGGTTTAGGATAAATCGATTGTGCCTTTATCCGATTTAGAAGATAGAAGAGTGAAGATTTGAGCGATTTAACATAACTTCGATCACCCTTATGTGTGATGTAACCTTAAATCAGATAAAGCTTTGTGCGATTTACCTTGAATCTAGACAAAGCAGTGAGCGGTTTAGAGAAAAACGGATACAATGTTGAACGATATACAAATCCGGATAGGTTGAGCAATGAAACACTAAATTGTACAGGGTGGTGAGCGATTTAGAGAGAAATCTACAATGCCTTTGTGCGATTTAAACTTAGAAAAACGAATGAACCTGTACAATGTTTGAGCCTTTGTGCGATATAGCCTTTGTGCAATATAGGATTAGGACACTGTTTGAGCGATTACGATGAAGAAGCAGCTGTGATAAAGATGAATTACTTGAAGATGATGGGCTTAGCAAACGAGATGGGCCTATGAAAACTGGATGGGCCTTGAGTAGATAAAAAAACGCAAAAACAAAAAACTTTTAGTCAAAAAATGGATCAAACAGAAAAAAAATTTAAAAAATCAAGAACACAAAAAAATTTCTAAAAACACAAATTTGATCAGATCTTGAAATAGGATGATCGAATCACAAATCTTTGTGTATAGCAAAGATTCATGATGTGTTTCCACACATTATGATCGCGATTTTAACACGAAAACACAAAATTTTCCAAAATATTTGGATGAAACTTAAAGAAAAATGAAGAACATGATGAACAACAAAGTAATTCTAGAAACTTTTCTTCAAATTTTCTTCAAAAGTGATGATTTCTTTGATAACTGGATCCCAGTTATCACCCAAGGTAATTAATATGTGATTATTTATTAAATAATTTTGTGACAACATGATAAATTGATATATTTGATTATGCTAGTATGTGAAAATATGCATAATATAGATGCATGAATGAGATTATGTGTATATGTGGGGGCATATGTATACATGATATATATATATATATATATATACACATACATGTTATGAGGATGCATTGGGGGGGGTGTGTATATGTGTGGCCGACCTTTCCTGTTAAGGAAAGGTATAAAAAGAGGGTTTAACCCCTCATTTCATCTCTTGTCTATTTTCAAAAATTTGACCGATTTAAGAAATAGGAGATTTGATCGGATTTTCTTGGGAGCAAAGTGAAATCAATTCATTTCAAAAGAATTTCAAGGTTAGTGGTTTAATTGTTTTGAAATTTTTGATAATTGCATAAATTGATTGTGTTTTCATCTGGTCTAGAATTTAAATCGCATAAGTGCTATCCGGATTAGGCCTAAACTGGTTAAGAGATAAGCGGTTTAGTCTTAAACCGGGCAAGGGTTGAGCGACTTAAGTCATAAATCGGATGAGGCTTGGACGATTTATAAATAAATCGCCTGGAGGTTTGACCGGATTAGATTAAATCGGTCAAGTATTGAGCGAGGTATAAATAATGAGTTTGTCTAACATTTTGAACGTAGAAGTAGGAATATGACTAAATAGTGAATGGATTTGTTTTAAATCGGGCAAAAAAGGATAGTGTTGTCCGGATTTGTTATCTGGACAAAAGTGTTGGAATTGATTCCAAGTGTTAAATCAGACTGGCCTTGGGCGATATGTTGTCCGGATTTGGTAAATCGGCCATGACTTGACCGGAGATTAATTCCGGCTAAGTTTATGTTGACCGGATTTGTATTTATTCCTTGTGCATGGTTGATATTATTGTTATTTTTACATAAAATGGGAATTTTGATAATTTTGAACTGATAAAAAATTCCATTGACTGCGGTCTATTTGGAATTGTTTTTGTGAGGAAATAAGGTGGCATATCAAAGAGAGGTGTACCATGGGATAAGGGTGGCATATCAAGAAGAGGTGTATCATGGGATAAGGGTGGCATATTAAGTAGAGATGTACATTTGGATATAAGGGTGGCATTTGTGTGTGTTGTATAATATAACTCCTACTATTATTTCCTTTAAGATTACCGTCGTCTAGAATCTTTATTTTTTTGTGACTTAAAGGTTCAGGATCAGGGTTCTTATTGAAAAGCATAGTCTGGATGTTATTGAGGAGAAGATACCAGGTTTGGCCTAAAACTTTAAATTAACCTTATTTGATTTGAAAGGTTTAAAAGTGGCATCATGATAATCTGGTTAGTACAAACCTCTTTTGGATTTGATGTATTTGTAAGTAGAGAATTTGGCTTGAAAAGTAAAAGGTATTGGTACTATGCCCTTACTTGTTCATATATTTGCTATATTTATGAAAAGTTGTTTTACTTAAAAGTTTTGGTGATTATCACCCTGCAATGACTTAAATAGGGTAACTCACTAGACCTTTCGGCCTAACCCTCATTTTGTGATTTTAATATGTATTGCAAGAAGTGCTGAAGGTAAGGGAAAAGGGAAAATGTGATAATTTCCCTTTATGTTTACCTGCATAAAGAGCGGATGATGATATGTATAGTTTTGGTAGATGAACATGGATTAGTACAAGAATTTGTATTATGAATTTTTGAACCATGTATTTTATACTGGTATATTCTTGTATTACGGGACCAATGTGGGGTATAACATGTATTTCTTTTATATAAAGTATGTGTTACATGCAATATGTGTGGTATGGGATGTTACAAAATGTTGTATCAGAGCCTGAGTTTAAGGGATTTAGGTATTCAACAACATGATACCTAGACTTAAACTGTTTTATTGCATGTTAAGGGTCCCGGACATAGTTAGCTCCATTGGAAATAAATATGATGGGCTGAAAGAACAGTGTGTAAGGTAAATTATAATTACATCTGGCCAGTGTAATTATGAATTTACAGGTACACATCTGAAATTGAATACTTCATTATATTTGGGAATGTGAATATGTGATTATTAACACTAAAATCTACAGATGTCTAGCCGAACCCAAAGATCTGAAAGAGTGACTCGTCCAGAATCTGAGGAAAGGGAAGAATCACTCGTTAATATTCCGACTAGCACGTCCGAAAATAGAGGTCGAGGAAGACCAAGGGGACGAGACAGAGAAACAAGCCAATCTCAAGGAAGGGGTCAAATTGGAATTCATTCTGAACCTGAAGAAAACCATTCTGAGAATGTTCAGGAACGATCAGTACCACAACTTCAATATGTAACCAGCGACATGTTGGAACAAGGAAATGGAACAGATGATTTACAAACTTTGTCTTGGGCAGAATTTGTAGAACGATTCAAGAATCAGTTTTGTCCTAAAATTGTTGTTAGACAAATGGAAGAAGATTTTCTAAAGTTGGAACAAGGAAATGGAACAGTTCGGAAGTATACTGAAACATTTATTCAATACTCTCGCTTTGCTGAACATTATGTTTCAACAGAATCCAGAAAGATAGAAAGATATATTTGGGGTTTGAAACCCTCAATCAGAGAGTTTGTAATTGCCATGAACCCCAATACCTTTTCATTGACGGTAGATGCGGCTGAAGTGACTGAACGAAATAAGAACCGACAGCCAGAATGAAAGATTATAGAGAAAAGAAAATGGGAGGGGCCTTCATCTTTTCGAGGACCGAAAATAGTAAGATATGATAACAGAACCGAGCAGAAGATAAGTGAGAAAGTTTGCTCACAATGTCGACAAGTTCATCAGGGTGAATACAAGATGGACCCAAGAAAATGTTATAAGTGCGGTGAAGCAGGCCATTTGTCCAGAAGTTGCCCGGCTAATCGAAGGTGTTTTAATTCTAATTCTCCGGATCATATTCGACCGAATTGCCCCTTATTAAAAACTCCACAGTTAACAATGGGGAGTAACATGTCCGGTACTCGGGGAACACCTATTGTGAACTGAGGAGGGCAAGGAGGGGCGCGGAGACGGTCCTTACAGATGACTAAGAACGAGGTAGAAGCATCATCGGATGTAGTAACACGTACTTTCCTCTTGAATTCAATACGTGCTTAGGTGTTATTTGACTATGGTGCAATTTTTTTTTTGTATCACCATTGTTTGCTCAAACTGCATGTCTGAATTCTGTGATACTTGATGATGAATTAGTAGTTGATACTGCTAATAGTCAAGAAAATGTTACAAGTATGTTTAATAATTGTTTTATTGTCATTGAGGGTTATGAACTCCCGATTCGGTCATTTCCCATGCCGATGAAGGAATTTGATGTAGTGGTGGGTATTACCTAGTTGGCAAGGTATCAGGCTAGTATTGTTTGTAATAAAAAAATGATCAGAGTTACCCTGCCAGACCAAGGAACAGTTGTTATTTATGGTGATCGTCAGAATCACCATACCAGTATTTTGTTAGTAATGAAAGCTCATAAAAGCATTCGGAAGAGGTGCAAGGGATATTTGGCTTACGTAATTGATATTAAGAAAGAGAAAGGAAAAGAGGAATCGATTCTGATTGTTAACGAATATCCAGAAGTCTTTCCAGAAGACTTATCTGGATTACCCCCAGATAGAGTCATCGAATTCCGAATTGATCTTGTACCAGGTGCTGCACCAGTAGCAAAGGCACCATACAGGTTAGCTCCATCTAAATTGAAAGAATTGGTAGCACAATTGAAAGATTTAACTGACAAGGGATTTATTAGACCCAGCACTTCACCCTGGGGTGCTCCGGTTTATTTGTCAAGAAGAAAGATGGGTCTATGCGAATGTGTATAGATTATCGTGAACTGAACAAGTTGACAATCAAAAACAAATATCCTTTGCCAAGGATTGATGATTTATTTGATCAATTGGTGGGAGCAAGTTATTTCTCCAAGATTGATTTAAGGCCAGGATATCATCAGCTCAAAGTCAGGGAAGAAGATGTTGCCACAACAGCATTCAGAACTAGGTACAGACATCATGAATTCTTAGTTATGCCATTTGGCTTAACTAATGGACCCGCAGCCTTTATGGATTTAATGAATATGGTATGTAAGGAATATCTTGATAAGTTTGTCATTGTATTTATCGATGATATTCTTATATACTCTAAGACTAAAGAAGAACATGCAGAACATCTTCGTCTGATATTAGAATTATTGAAGAGAGAAAAGTTGTACGCAAAATTGTCTAAATGTGAATTCTGGTTGAGAGAAGTACAATTCCTGGGTCACGTCATTTCAAAAACAGGGGTAAAAGTAGATCCAGCGAAAATAAAAGCTGTTGCAAGATGGGAAGCTCCGAAAACTCCTTCTTAAGTCCGAAACTTTTTGGGACTGGCAGGCTATTACCGCAAGTTCATCCAGAACTTTTCTAAGATAGCCGTGCCATTGACCAAATTGACTCGGAAGAACATTAAATTTCAGTAGGAAGAAGAGCAGCAAAAGGCTTTTCAGTTATTAAAATATCATCTTTGCAGTGCACCAGTATTGACTGTACCAGATGGATCTAAAGACTTTGTGGTTTACAGCGATGCTTCAAAGTTAGGGTTAGGATGTGTTCAGATGCAAAGAGGAAAAGTAATTTCCTATGCGTCAAGACATTTGAAAGACCATGAGAAGCAGTATCCAACCCTTGACATGGAATTAGCTGCAGTGGTGTTTGCTCTGAAAATTTGGAGACACTATCTTCTGGGAAAAAATTGCCAGATTTATATTGATCATAAAAGTTTACAACATTTGTTCAGCCAAAAAAAATTAAATATACGACAGCGTCGGTGGATTGAACTGGTTAATGATTATGATTGTAAAATCCTATACCACCCAGGAAAAGCAAACGTGGTAGCCGACACCTTGAACAGAAAAGAAAGAAGTGGAACCATTAAAACTATGGCAATGAGAATAAATTTGTGTTGGGTTCAAGTTAGAGCTTTAAAGTTGTATTCAAGTTTCTCCTTATGTAATTGTTTTGTAATAGTGTAGCCTTTACTATTTCCTAGTATAAATAGTAATTTCCTTGTAATTGTCATTACTTTTGTCATTAGCAGAATTATCAGAGTGATTAGTGATGTAATTCTCTCTCTCTCTCTCTCAATCAAATCATCYTTTGATAATATTCTTTCTACCTTTTATGTTCATCATGATTCTTGAAGATTACATCATGTTTGTATGATTTCTGGACTTATCAATTCGTATCAGAGCAGACTGCAGCAGTTTATATTTGAAGATTTATCAGATTTACACATTTTCTGCACGAATTGTTTGAAGATTCATCGATCTGGGTTAAATAGTTCATCACTGTACTTGAGAGCTTTTCGTCCAGATTGGGTTTTTTAGCCTAAATCTTTCATATTTTGAGTTTTAATTGTAAAGATTTACATCGTTAGATTCGGTTTTACATATCGAACAATCTTGATTCACACCATTTTTTATTTTAAACAAGTTTTAAGGCTGAATTAGTCGAAATTTGATTTTTCGTATTCTGGAAAAAGTTCTTCAAAATTCATATTTTTTCATGTTTTGATCTAAAATTTTGGTAAAAAGTGTGAAATTTTGTGTTTTTGCTTGAATTTTAGTCCGCTTAAAGCTTGTACGGTTTAAGATGTTATCCGCTTAACTCTTGTGCGATTTAACATCCGTGTGTTTTCGAGTTGTTTTGATATAGGTTATACCGGACAACACTTGTGCGGATAATTGACTGGTTTAACTAATCCGGCTGGTAAACCGTTGATACCTTGTGCGGATTAGTGTGCGATTTAAAGAATCCGGTTGGTAAACTGTTGAACACTTGATCGGTTTATTGTGCGGTTTAAAGAATCCAGCTGGTAAGAAGTTAGTAACTTGAACGGATATCTGAGCGGTTTAAACAATCTGGATGGTAAGTTTGATTGTTTGTGCGATTTAGAATCTGCTTGGTAAGTCTTTTGACTATTTGAGCGGTTTATTTTTGTAATCGTACATCATTTGAACGGTGTTTTACTTTTTTATCGGTTTAAAATTTTGACTTTTGAGCGATTTGTTTTAGAAGGACTTTGTACGTACTTTGACTTGTTGACTTTGTTGATCTTGACATGTTGACTTGTTGACTTTTTACGTCCGATTTTCATTTTGGAATTTTGACTAAGTGTTAAAAACCTCTGATTTGAGATTTTTTAAACAAATTGAATTTTGTGCCTTATCCGTATTTCAATTTTAGTAATCCGTATGAAATTAGTAAATTTTGGTTAAGTATTTTGAGCGGTTTATGTTTACTTGTTGTCCGGACTTCTAATCCGGATAACCTGTTGAATATTCTCTCTTTTTGACCGGACTCCTACTCCGGATAAACTTGACCGGATTACTAATCCGGATAAGTGTGTGTGCTTAATATTTTCTAAGTGTTGAATGTGTGCTTATTCTAGTTTACATTTTATCAGATATATTTTTTTGTAAACTGATCTTTTAATTCAAACTTTGAACTGCAGTTGGTCCTATTTTCATACAAACTGATACGATGAGTTCAAGAGAAGCAATGGCTATTGGTACTGATACCAAGCCACCTGTTTTTTTCCGTGGTGACTATAATCAGTGGAGAGATAGATGTTTGAACTTCATTGAGAGGATGAAAGAAGGAGATCTGATTATGAAATCTCTAATGGAAGGTCCTGCCGAATTCTTTCTAGAGGTAGAAGCTGATTCAATAGCAGGCATACCTGCACAGAAAGTTCCTAAACTGAAGGAACATTATACACCTGCAGAAAAGGAAAGAGCCCATGCTGATGTGCTTTGCATGTCTTATATGATGCAAGCAGTGACTAATGATATCTACACTAGCATTGACAGCTATAAATCATCAGGTCACAGCTTGTGGGTTCAAATAGAGAAGATGATGATGGGTTCGAAAGTGGGAACTCAGCTGAAGATTACTAATTGCATTTCAACATATGAAGAGTTCAAGGCTAAAGAAGGAGAAAGTCTTGATGATGTATATAATAGACTTGCCAGACTGCTAAACGAGCTGACAAAGAACGAAATTTCCAAGACTACTATAGAGATAAATGTTAAGTTTCTTAACAATCTCCAATCAGAGTGGAAACCATTTGCTAATCATATCAGATTTAACAAGCAGTTATCTGATATTAAAATTCATGAGATATATGAAACTCTGAAACAGAATGAGCAAGATGTTTTGAATATCCAAAATGCAAAGAAGAAAGAGAAAGAAGTTACTGATCCTTTGGCTCTTGTATCTAAGAGAAAGGAGAAGAGATTCAAAAGCAGATCTGGAAAGAAAGTCAAAGAGGTTAGTCAATCAAGTGAGTCTGAATCAGAAGACAGTAACAGCTCAGAATTTGATTCTAAAATGTCAGAGATCAAGCAAGCAATGGCAATGCTGAGCAAAGCATTCCAAAAGAAGTTCTCAAAAAGGCCACACTCGAACAATCAGAGATTCTCGTCAGGCTCAAAGTATGAATACAAAGACAAATTTGGCGAGAAGAAGAAATATGAAGAAAAGTGATTCGAGAAGAAATATGAGAAAAAGCCGGAAGAAATGAAGAAATTTAGCAAAGGTGTAGCTGATGAGAATACCAAATGCTATAACTGTGGTAAGCTAGGCCACTTTGCTATTAATTGCAAGAAGCCGGTAAATCGAGATACCGACTACTAGAAGAATAAATTTCGTCCATCCAAACAAAGAGATGCCGGCAAAGCTCTTATGGCTGAGGATGAACATTGGCTAAATCTGACAGACGAGGAAGAAGAAGCCGAAGCTGTTGCACATGTGTGCTTGATGGCTAAATCAGATAATGATTTGCCAGGAGAAGAATCACAGATGAATGATGAGGTAATACATCAATCATGCATCAAACAGATGAAAAAGATGATACTCCAAATTCAAACTATCCAGCAAGAGTTAAAATCAGAAAAATTGCGTTCAAATAATTTTGAAGATCAATTAAAAACGCAAAAAAAAAAAGTATACCAAATTATATATTGAAAATGCTGGAAATTTGAATTGGGCTAAATCTTTGAAATCTG
>NW_020201638.1:26528-47295 GCF_001531365.2 Cynara cardunculus var. scolymus
AGTAAATCTGATAATTTTCTTTTTCCTTATTCAGATAATGCGTTGAAATTAAAGACWTATTGGAGAGTAAAAGAAGAAGTCAAATCATCTACTCAACTAAAGAAGAATAATTTTATTAAATCCGTATTAAATGATTMGAAATTGAATAGTTCTGTAACAAGATATTCAATTGATGAATTATTTGATATTGGAAATAGTAAAAATTGTTGTTCTCCAAGTAGAGTAAATGAATTATTTCAGTCTTTTACTTCTTTTAGAMMWTACCATTTCATGCATTCTGTGATATCTTATGTATCTAAAAGTGCTGAAAAGAAAATATCTTATAGAAATAAATGGTTTGGAAGTTACAACATACCTCAATCTGATACTAACAATATAGGACCCAAGTTCGTTTGCGTACCAAAATCTACTTAATCTGATTTTGCAGGTGTGTCAATTTTGTGCTGATCATAATATCATTTCAGTGATACACCAATGCAGGGGGAGTAAACACTTTATTCAAGAGGCTTCTGAACATTTTAGTTCAGAACTCGTGCTTTACCGAGTGTGGTTTCTAAACACTCAGTTTAGAACCCGTACTTAAAATGTTTTCTTCAAAAAAAAAATGAGCTTAACTGATTCATTACTTAAATCTATATTTGAGGGGGAGTATGAATTTTTTTTATCTGATCATATTTTCAGGGGGAGTGAATTTTATCTGTGTTGAACTAACATTTTATAATTTTCTCACAGGTATTTTAAGTATTGTCTAATTTTTKAAAGATAAWTGAGTTTTGAAATATAAGTGTTTGRCCGATTTAGTCTAAATCCGGACAAAGCTTGTCCGATTTATTGTTAATCCGGACAACACTTGAGCGGTTTATTGTCCGATTTAGACATCCGAACAAAAGGCTATATGATAAACTCTTATCCGGACAAGATTAGATATACTTTTGCAAGGGATTGAGCGGATATTAAATCGTTGAATTCATTTGAGCGTATTCATTTTTTTTTCTAAGTCCTTAAATCGCTTAATTCTTGAGCGGTTTAATTTTCTTCTTTGAGCGGTTTATTTCTAATTCGATTAACCTTTGAGCGGTTTATTCCTAAATCGGACATGTCTTAACCGGTGTTCATATAAACCGTACATGACTTGAGCGGTTTAGTGTCTGGATTAACACTTTAGATATTTTTCATTCCATAAGCCGGACACCTCTTGACCGACTTATTCTAATCCGCATAAGTTTTGAGCGGTTTAGCATATGAACGGTTTTTGACTTTGACTATATATAATCGTCTCATTTTTTACTTTTTACTTTTTATTCCATTCACTATTCATCATCGTCTTCGCTCAACTCTCCGCTCAACTATGGTTCTTCGATTTCACTCTCTTAATCTCGTCTTCTTTTCATCTCTTCTAATCAAGGTTTATATCAATTTGATCTCTTTTCATTATCCCTTGATTGTTTCGATTATCATCGATCGTATGGACTGTTAAGACTTAATATGAAGAATACTTCATAATCGAACCTGTAAATTCATAATAACTCAGTTTTATACTTGTTTCTTTTGTGTATTTTGTGTATTTTTTTGATTACGTTGAGTGTGTATTTTGAATTTTGAATGTATTTTTGTTCATTTTGAGTATTTTTGATTGTATTTGTGTGATGTTTTGAACGGATATCTCACCGGACAAGGTGATCGGACTTTAATCCGATCAACTTTAAACCGGTTGATGATTGTCCGGTTTATTACTTAGGTTTTTTGTCTTGTTGTCCGGACTTCTAATCCGGACACAATTTTTTTAGTCCAAGTGTTTTGTATGTTATCCGGACTTCTAATCCGGTCAATATGGTTTTTCATTTTTTTCTAAGTGTTTTCAATTTCAATTTTTTTTCTTTCATTTTCTTTATATTTTGTTTTAGTTTAAATTTTTTTAGGTTAATTTTTTTTTAAATTCATTTTTTTTATATTTTTTTTTGTGTGTGAGTATTTGTTTTGTAATTCAATTTTTTCTGGAATAAAATGGGTACTAATATTTTAGAATTTTTACAGGTAAATGGTGGATCCAAGACATCAGTCTGACGAGGAATCTCATGTTCCTTCTATCAGATCTGATAATATACCTATACATTTGCCTAACCAATCCATTGCATCCGAAACACTATTTCCACAAATACAATACCTAGAAATAAAACCAAATAACCACAATTTTTCTTTTGAAATGCCAGCCGAATACCCAATAATACCAGAAATCCTGAAAGGCCACCCAATTGTTTATGCCTTATCTGCCAATACACCAGTCCCAATGGTGTACTTACAACAGTTTTGGGGTACACTTAAATTTGTAAAGGATGAAGACACTATCTATTGTCAAGGAGAGGTAGATGAATTTGTCAGTCGCCTGACATTGAAAAGATTAAAAAGAATCCTTCGTCTTCCTGGTCCTGTATCTACCGGTTTTGAAGATTTCGTTTCCGATAAACAATTATGCATAGATATCAAAAGACTAGGATATTCTGCTGTATTGAATAATCCTACCCAGTTCAAGAGACGATTTCTACCTTCAATATGGCATCTGCTTTTCTCAATCCTAAATCGATGCCTAACATCCAAAACCCAAGGAATAGATACTTGTAGCAGCACATTCCTCAAATTCTTTCATGGCATAGTATTTTCAAGACACTATGACTATGCACTTGTTATATGGAATGAACTACTTGAGCTTGTCAATGCCAAAAGATTTCCGTCCAAGGCMADAAAGTTCGTGCCTTTTCAGAGATTTTTGCAACTATTCATAAAAGCCATGATGAATGCCAACGAAGATATTCCGGCCAGACCAAATTCAGAAAAAGAGCCAACATTCATCATGACCAGAATTTGGCAGTATACAGAAGTAGAAGATTTGGATTCGATAATGCCAGTTCCACTAGAATTAATTGCTTTAGCTGATCAGAATGCTCAGTGCGTAATAGATTATAGAAGAGTGATATAAATCGGATGAGGCTTGGACGATTTATAAATAAATCGCCTGGAGGGTTGACCGGATTAGATTAAATTGGTCAAGTATTGACCGAGGTATAAATAATGAGTTTGTCTAACATTTTGAACGGAGAAGTAGGAATACGACTAAATAGTGAACGAATTTGTTTTAAATCCGACAAAAGAGGATAGTGTTTTCCGGATTTGTTATCCGGACAAAAGTGTTGGAATTGATTCTAAGTGTTAAATCGGACAGGCCTTGGGCGATATGTTGTTCGGATTTGGTAAATCGGCCATGACTTGACCGGAGATGAAGTCCGGCTAAGTTTATATTAACCGGATTTGTATTTATGCCTTGTGCATGGTTGATAAAATTGTTATTTTTACATAAAATGGTAATTTTGATAATTTTGAACTGATTACAATTTCATTAATTGTGGTCTATTTGGAATTGTTTTTGTGAGGAAATAAGGGTGGCATATCAAGGAGAGGTGTACCATAGGATAAGGGTGGCATATCAAGGAGAGGTGTACCATGGGGTAAGAGTGACATATCAAGGAGAGGTGTACATTTGAATATAAGGGTGGCATTTGTGTGTGTAGAATCTTTATTTCTTTGAGACTTAAAGGTTCAGGATCAGGGTTCTTATTGAAAAGCATAGTCTAGATGTTATTGAGGAGAAGATACCAGGTTTGGCCTGAAACTTTAAATTAACCTTATTTGATTTGAAAGGTTTAAAAGTGGCATCATGATAATCTGGTTAGTACAAACCTGTTTTGGATTTGATGTATTTGTAAGTAGAGGATTTGGCTTGAAAAGTAAAAGGTATTGGTACTATGACCTTACTTGTTCATATATTTGTTATATTTATGAAAAGTTGTTTTACTTAAAAGTTTTGGTGATTATCACCCTGCAATGACTTAAATAGGGTAACTCACTAGACCTTTCGGCCTAACCTTCATTTTGTGATTTTAATATGTATTGCAGGAAGTGCTGAAGGTAAGGGAAAAGGGAAAATGTGATAATTTCCCTGTATGTTTACCTGCATAAAGAGTGGATGATGATATGTATAGTGTTGGTAGATGAACTTAGATTAGTACAAGAATTTGTATTTTGAATTTTTGAACCATGTATTTTATACTGGTATATTCTTGTATTAAGGGACCAATGTGGGGTATAACATGTATTTCTTTTATATAAAGTATGTGTTACATGCAATATGTGGTATGGGGTGTTACAATTTCGATGCACTCCTGCTCTGATACCAATTGTTAGGTCACTTTATGATCAATCTTCATAAAACTTGTAAGAATCTGTGGCAGATCTGATAATCTTCAAGAACACAATGAGAGGAGAGTTGAGAGAATATGTCAAACTTGGTCAATCTTTCAATCTACGTAAGATTTTACAATTGAGTTCCTTACAAAATTACGCAGAACAAATCCTATTTATAGGGTCAAACATGAACACACTAGTCAAAGTCAAACTTTACAGAAAAGTCAAACACGATGACTTTACAGCAATTATAGACAATTTTATCTTTCAAGACGAACACAATTTATACTGAAATTATGTCCTAACATTCTCCCCCTTTGTATTCAGGCTTGAAAGAATTTATGCGCTTTCAATCTCGTTTGAACTTTGTCTCTTAAAGCTCTTTATGACATCTTCAAAAACTTCAAAACAATCTTCACTTTAAATCTTTAGACGATCGTTTGTTTTGAAAATCTTCTAAAATTCTCCCCCTCGGATGTAGAACAGCAACGATCAACTCATTTGACAATGTAGAACAGTATCAACAAAGATCTTCAGAAACAATCTTCAAGATATGATCTCCAAAGAATATTCAGACAAACAAATCACTAACATTCTTCCCAAAAACGAACTTCTTCAGATAAGTTCACAAACATTCTCTTCGATGAGAAATCTTTGTCAGTAAACTTTTATATAGATGATCTTCATATTCAAAAAACTCTCAGATAATGTACCACAAGAATAATCTTCTATAATTATCTCCAGTCACACTCCTTTGAGACTTTTGCCGATCTTTGTTGTTACTCCCCCTTGATATTATAAAACATGCTCCCGTTATATCGTTCGGAATTGAACATTTCATTCATTATTACATACTCCCCCTTATGAGGAAATGAGAATCATACTTCAAAATTAAAACATTTTACCAAAATATTTCCAATTAGAACAGACCATAGTCATAAATGTCCTAATGGAATATTGTCAGTTCAAAATTATCTTTATCAAAATTCTCATTCTTTATCATCATAAAAGAATATTATAACAATGATTTAATTGAACCAATACTTAGTCAAAGTGCAAACCGGTCAATCTTTAAAAACTTTGGTCAACATAGACTTGGCCGGACTTAATCTCCGGTCAAGTCTTGGCCGGTAAACTAATCCAGACAACACAAGCCATGTCAAATTACCAAATCCGAACAACATATTCATTTGTCCGATTTACCAATCCGGACAACTCAACTTCATCTGTCCGATGTATAAGTCCGGACAGACTTAATATTTCCCCGATCAGGCCCTGTCCGATTTACATTTAAACCGGACATTACATCATTCGGACTATAAACAAATCGGGCAGCCTTGATCATATTCCTACTTCTCCGTTAAAAAACCCTTGTCCGGTTTCCATAATTCAAAATTTCATCCTTTCTAACCCATTCAACACTATGATCGGTTTAAAGATAAATCAGATAACATGTATCCGACTTAAAAATAATCCGAACATCACTAGTCCGAATTAAAGTTAAGACCGGGTAAACTCTCATGACCCAATTCAATATACAATTTAAAGTACTTTTTCAAAAGACATTTAACCACTCACCTTTTAAATTCCTTTGAAATCAGCTTTAGAAATTTGATCAGTAGGTAATCCAATCAACTTTTCTTCTCAACTTGCTCTCAAAATTAAAAGTAACCAGAAAAAGAAAATGGAGGCCTTACCCTCCTTTTATACCCTTCCCTATTTGGAAGGTGGCTATAAAACAACCTCCATATGTATACATACATATATTTCTCATGCATGCATTCCTCCACCATTTTCGTGGATATAGATAATATCATACATGCATTTTTATGCATACTTAAACTCATGCATACTAACACATTTTTCCAAACATATTCATATTATGCATACATACTTATGCATAAAAATTCACATACTCACATGATCAAATATGTCAATTATCATGCTATCACGAAAGCACATAATATATAATCACGTATTTGTTACCTCAGGTGATAACCAAGACCCGGTTATCACATTATCCACCCCTCAAAAGAATTCCGTCCGGGAATTCCTTTAATCAAAGTGCCATAGATACTCTGATTTCATTTTCGATTCTAATTCCCACGTTGCTTGTGATCCCTTATGAAACTGCCACTGTACTTTAACCAAACTGATCACTTTGTTTCTCGACACCTTGATCTTTTGGTCAATCACAGCTTCTGGTATTTCCATAAAGTTTAGCTTACTATCCAATTTAACTTCTGGAAGTGGTACAGCTAGATTCAGATCCGTTAAACATTTCCGTAAGTTCGATACATGAAAAGTGTTGTGGATCAGACTAAGCTCTTCTGGTAGTTCCAACTGATAAGCCACTGGTCCAATTTGTATACAAATTCTGTACGGCGCAAGTAATTCATCTTCATGGAGAAACTTTCAACATCACAAAATCGCCCACACAAAATTCGATCGGCCTTTGACGATTATCGGCATAGCTTTTCTGGCGGTCTTGTGCTGTTTTGATCCTTTCACGGATCTGTTCAATCTTTTCAGAAGTTTCTTGAACAATTTCAGGACCCGTCAACTACCTCGTTCCAACACAATGGCGTTCGATATTTACGTCCATACAATACTTCGTATGGTGCCGCTTGGATACTAGAATGGTAACTGTTATTATAAGCAAACTCTATCAACGGCAAATGATCTTCCCACGATCCCCCGAAGTCAATGACACAAGTTCTTAACATGTCTTCAAGAGTCTGGATGGTTCTTTCACTTTGCTCGCCAGTTTGCGGATGATAGGTTGTACTTAATCGAATTTCAGACCCCAGAGCTTTTTGTAAACTTTCCCAAAACTTTGAAGTGAAACGGCTATCTCTATCAGAGACAATAGATAGTGGAACATCGTGCCTAGTTACAATTTCTTTGATATAAATCTGTGCCAGCTTTTCTAAAGAGTAGCCCTCTCTTATAGGTAGAAAATGCGCAGATTTAGTTAAACGATCAACAATTACCCAGATTGCGTAATGTGATCCCACTTCCACCAGGAATATCCAAAGATTGAAGATTCTCATAAGGCTTCTGATGCTCGATCTTAACCTGTAGACACGTTATACATTGTTCCACATACCTGGCTATATCTTTTTTCAATCTGGGCCACTAATAAAAATGTTTTAAATCTCTGTACATCTTATTGGTACTTGGATGTATAGAGTACCGAGACTTATGGATTTCATTCAGAATAACTTTCCGGATATCCCCAAAACACGGTACCCAAATTCGCTCTTGAAAGCACATAATTCCTTCATCCTTCAGTTTTAGAATCGAAATCATCTTACCCAATTTTTTTGGCTTGATAAGATCCTCTTTCATAGCTTCTTTCTGACATCTCAGAATTTCTTTATGGATGTCAAGGGCTAAATTTATTCTCATCGCCACAGTCTTTATAGTTCCACTTCTTTTTTTTTCTACTTAAAGCGTCGGGTACCACATTGGCTTTTCCTGGGTGGTAGAGGATTTCACAATCATAATCATTAACAAGCTCAATCCATCGACGCTGCCGCATATTCAGTTCTTTCTAGCTGAATAGATGTTGTAGACTTTTTTGATCAGTATAGACCTGGCACTTTGTTCACATATGATAATGCCGCCATATTTTCAAAGCAAATACCATTGCAGCCAATTTCATATCATGAGTGGGATACTGCTTCTCATGATCCTTCAATTGCCTTAATGCATAAGAAATCACCTTTCCTCTTTGCATTAGAACACATCCCAATCCCAACTTTGAGGCATCACCTTATATTACAAAATCTGCTAATCCATCTGGTAGAGTTAACACCAGGGCACTGCAGAGATGATCTTTTAACAGTTGAATGATTTTTTGCTGTTCTTCCTCCCACTGAAACTTAACACTCTTCCGAGTCAGTTTGGTCAATGGTACGGCTATTTTAGAAAGTCTTGAATAAATTTACGATAATAGCCTGCCAATCCCAAAAAGTTTCGGATTTCAGAATGAGTCTTTGGGGCCTCCCACTTTTCAATTGCTTCTATCTTCGTTGGATCTACCATTACCCCTGTTTCTGAAATGACATGGCCCAAGAACTGAACCTCCCTTAACCAGAATTCACACTTGGACAACTTTGCGTACAACTTTTCTCTTTTTAGAAGTTCAAGTATTAAACGAAGGTGTTCTGCGTGCTCCTCTTCGGTCTTAAGTATATAAGAATATCGTCGATAAATACAATAACAAATTTATCAAGGTATTCTTTATACATTAGATCCATAAAGGCTGCGGGCACATTAGTTAGACCAAACGACATAACTAAGAATTCATGATGCCCGTACCTAGTTCGGAAAGCTGTTGTAGCAATGTCTTTTTCCCTAACCTTAAGCTGATGATATCCTGATCTTAAGTTGATCTTTGAGAAATAACTTGCTCCCAGCAGTTGATCAAACAAGTCATCAATTCTTGGCAAAGGATACTTATTCTTGATTGTCAACTTGTTCAATTTCTGATAATCTATACACATCCGCATAGATCCGTCTTTCTTCTTAACAAATAGGACCGGAGTACCCCAAGACGAAGTGTTGGGTCGAATGAATCCTTTGTCATGTAGATCCTTCAATTGAGTAGCCAGTTCTTTCAATTCTGATAGAGCCAACCGATATGGCGCCTTGGCTACTGGTGCTACCCCAGGTAAGAGATCAATTCTGAATTCGATAACCCTGTCTGGTGGCAACCCAGACAAATCTTCTGGAAAGACTTCTGGGTATTCATTAACAATAGGAATCAATTCTTGTTTTGCTTTCTCTTTCTTTGCATCAATTATATACGCCAAACATCCCTGACACTTCTTTCGAATACATTTCTGGGATTTTAATACAGACAAAAGATTAGTGTGATGATTCTGGCGATCACCATAGATAACAATTAACCCTTTGTGTGGCAAAATAATTTTGATCATCTTCTTATTACAGACAATACTAGCTTGATGTTCTACCAACCAATCCATACCTACTACTATATCAAACTTTTTCATTGGCATTGGAAACAACCAAATTGGTAGTTCACATCCCTCAATAACAATAATACAGTTATTGAATACACTAGTAACAAATTCCTGACTATTAGCACTGTCAACTACTAATTCATCATCAAGTAGTACATAATTCAAACATGCAGATTCAACAAATGATGGTGATAGAAATGAAAAGTTTGCACCGGAATCAAACAACACCTTAGCACGCATAGAATTCAGAAGTAAAGTACATGTTACTACATCGGGTGCAGCCTCTGCCTCGCTCTTTGTCATCTGGAAGGACCGACCCAGTGCCCCTCCTTGCCCTCCTCTGGATACGTTGGGTCTTCCCCAAGTACCCGATACATTACTCCCCATAGTTAATTGGGGAGTTCTTAACAACGGACAGTTGGGTCGAATATGGTCTGGGGAATTACAATTAAAACATCTTCTGTTGGCTAGGTAGCTTCTTGACAAATGACCAGCCTCTCCGTATTTGTAACATTTCCATGGGTCTGATTTACAGTCCCCTTGGTGAATCTGTCGACATTGAGAACAAACTTTCTCACCAACCTTCTGTTCGGTTCTATTATCATACTTTACTAATTTTGGCCCTCAAAAGTTAGATGAAAGTCCTTCCCATCTTCTTTTCTCAACAATCTTACCCTCTAACCGCTGATTCTTATTTCTTTCTGTAAGTTCTGCCGCATCCACAGTTAATGAGAAGATAGTGGGGTTCATAGCAATAACAAATTCATGGATTGAAGATTTTAAACCCCAAATATACATCTCTACTTTCCTAGCTTCTTACGAGATGTAATGTTCAGCAAATCGAGAGTACTCGATAAACTTCTCAGTATACTCTCGTACACCTCTCCTTGATATGCCACTCTTATCCCATGGTACACCTCTCCTTGATATGTCATCCTTATTTCCTCATCAAATCATTTTACCAAAATATTTCCAATTAGAACAGACCGTAGTCATAAATGTCCTAATGGAATATTGTCAGTTCAAAATTATCTTCATAAAAATTCTCATTATTTATCATCATAAAAGAATATTATAACAATGATTTATTTGAACCAATACTTAGTCAAAGTACAAAACGGTCAATCTTTAACAATTTAGGTCAACATATACTTGACCGGACTTCATCTCCGGTCAAGTCTTGGCCGGTAAACTAATCCAGACAACACAAGCGATGTCCGATTACTAAATCCGGACAACATATTCATTTGTCCGATTTACCAATCCGGACAACTCAACTTCATCTGTCCGATGTATAAGTCCGGACAGACTTAATATTACCTCGATCAAGCCCTGTTTGATTTACATTTAAACCGGACATTACATCATTCAGACTATAAACAAATCGGGCAGCCATGATCATATTCCTACTTCTCCGTTCAAAAACCCTTGTCCGGTTTACATAATTCAAAATCTCATCCTTTCTAAACCGCTCAACACTATGATCAGTTTAAAGATAAATCGAATAACATGTATCCCACTTAAAAATAATCCGGACATCACTTGTCCGATTTAAAGTTAAGATTGGGTAAACTCTCATAACCCAACAAATCAATATACAATTTAAAGTACTTTAAAAAAGACATTTAACCACTCACCTTTTAAATTCCTTTGAAATCAGCGTTAGAAATTTGATCAATAGGTAATCTGATCAACTTTTCTTCTCAGCTTGCTCTCAAAATTAAAAGTAACCAGAAAAATAAAATGGAGGCCTTACCCTCCTTTTATACCCTTCCCTATTTGGAAGGCGGCTATAAAACATCCTCCATATGCATACATACATATACTTCTCATGCATGCATTCCTCCACCATTTTCCTGCATATAGATAATATCATACATGCATTTTTATGCATACTAACACATTTTGCCATACATATTCATATTATGCATACATACTTATGCATAAACATTCACATACTCACATGATCAAATATGTCAATTTATCATGCTATCACGTAAGCACATAATATATAATCACGTATTAGTTACCTCATGTGATAACCAAGACCCGGTTATCAAACTGTTACTGTTATTGTTCTTCAATTGCTTTTGATCTACATTCAAGGGGGAGAATGTTGAAATATTTGCTCAAGAGAAGATCATTTGAAGAACATAAAGAGAAGAATGTTATAAGACTGTTTTGAAGATTTCAAGAAGTCATTAAGTGCTTAAAGCATCAAAGTTTCAAAAGGGATTCAAAGAGTACAAATTCTTTCAAGCCTGAATACAAAGGGGGAGAATGTTGGGATTGAATTTTAGAGTTAAATTGTATTCATCTTGAAATTTTAATATTGTATTTTTAGAAAGTTTGACTTTGTAAGTCATGTTTGACTTTTACTTGTGCTTTTATAGTTTGATCTATAAATAGGGTCTTGTAAGGAATTTTGTAAATTGTAGGAGGCAACTTTATTGTAATATTACGTACATCGAGAGTTATAATATACATTGACCAAGTTTGACTTTTCCTCTCAAGTGTTCTTATTGTTTATCTTTTCTTTGTCTGTTCAAGTCTTCTTGTTTTTCCACTTCCTCAAATGATTTTGTAAACCTGATTTGATATTATGGACCGAGGTTAAGATATTCAAATTTATAAATTATTGGAGTAAAATGTAGAGCTTTCATTAAACGATTGGGATTTTTGTATCCCAACCCTTCCCTTAGATTAAAAAATTTGGTCTCGGTTGGTTTATTTAGAAAAAAAGTTTGATCTGTTTGCCCTCTCTTGTACAACTTTTCTTCCAGGTCTTTGAGTTTTTCATTTAAAACCTTATTTTGTAAAATAAGAGTGCCACTCTTTAAAACCAGATCATCATTAACTAATTCCAAAGATTGAAGTTTATCATATGATTCAGATAATTCATTGTTCAAGATATCCGTTTTTTAAGTAAAACATTTGCTCTCATATAACAGAGATTGAGCCCATGCAAAATTTCCAGCATTTTCACTGTTTAGCTTAATATATATTTCTTGTTGCATTTTAAGATTTTTTTCTAAAGTTGCAACTCGATCTTTTTCAAATATAAGTTTTTGTTGAAAATCTTGTATTTTTAGCATCGTTCTCTGCATTTGTTCCATACACGAAGATTCAAGTGTCTCATCACTCGAATCTACTTGTTCTTCCTCATTCTCATATATATCAGTCTCAGTACTAGCCATCAGACATATATGAGCAACAACCTCTAATTCTTCTTCCTCATCAGTTAAGTTCAACCAATAATCATTCTCAGCCATTAAAGCTTTTCCTGCATCCTTTTGTTTAGAAAGAAGGAACTTGTTCTTATAGTAATCAGTGTTTTTAGAGACTGGTTTTCTACAGTTCACAGCAAAATGTCCCAACTTCTCACAATTATAGCATTTTGTATTCTCATCCACAACTTCCCTTAACAAACCTTTTCTTTTCATCAAACTTCTTCTCAAACCTTTTCTCATCATACTTCTTTTTCTTTCCAAACTTATCCTTAAATTCATACTTTGAGCGGGATGAAAATCTCTGACTGTTAGAATGAGGTATCTTATAAAACTTCTTCTGAAAAGCTTTAGTCAGCTTGTTTAATTTCTTTCATTCCAGAATCAGATTCACTGTCGTCAATCCACTTGATGACTCGCTTGACAAAACAACTTCCTTAACAGACTTGCCAGATCTTGATTTAACCTTCTTTTCAGACAAAAACACTAGAGGATCACTCACTTCTTTTTCTTTCTTCTTCTTCGTTTCTCTAATCTCCAATACATCCTCCTGATTCTGCTTTAATGTTTTATAGACTTCATGAATATCAGTATCAGAGAATGACTTATTGTATCTGATATTGTTTGCAAATGGTTTCCATTCTGGTTGAAGGTTACTTAAAAATTTGACATAGATCTCTATTCTGGTCTTAATGATCTCATTCTTAGTTAGCTCATTCAAAAGTTTGGTTAGCCTATCATATACATCATCTAGGCTCTCTCCTTCCTTAGCCTTAAACTCTTCATAACTTGTAATACATTTGGTAATTTTTAGTTGTGTACACACTTTAGAACCATCATCATTCTTTCTATCTGTTTCCACATACTATTTCTTGATTCCTTGAAATTGTCAATGCTTGTGTAAATGTCATTAGTTAAGGCTTGCATCATTTAAGATTTACACAAAATATCAGCAAGTTTATTTTGTTCGGGTACTACCGGAATCTCCTTCCAAAATACAGTTGGACTATCCATTAAGGATTCTTAAGATTAATTCTCCTTCCTTCTGTCTTTCAATGAAGTTTAAAAATCTGTCTCTCCATTTATTATAATATCCTCTAAATGGAACTGGTGGTTTAGTATCTATTCCGATAGCCATTGCTTCTCTTGAACTCATCTTATTTTATTTAAAGAATATGGATCTCTGCAGTTCAAATTTTTGATTCAAAAGTTTAGAATTTGAAAATTTATTAGAAATTCCACCCAGAGAAATTTACTGTTAGCTCTAATATACTCTTAATGTAAAAGTATGAAAAAGTATTCTGCAAGTGTTGACAGAAGGGTATCTTCCACAGAAGACAACAGAGGACCAGCAACAGAAGTTGTTTCATCATGCAAGTCAAGAATGATAGAACCTCTGATGTCTCTCACAGAGGTTCTGGAAAATGGTCCTCTGGCAATAAGAACCTACAAGTCTACTTCAGTAGAGCCTCTGAGATGGCTCACAGAGGGTCTGCGGATTCGTCTTCTGTGAAGATCCTGTTCTGCTGTTTTTTCAAAGGTTGTTTAGCTGCATGTGCTTCTCACGTGACTAGATTTTAATAGACTTTATTTGGACGGCTTAGATGATTTCACTTTTTAGATCATGTCAGGAAAGTCGTTAGAGTCTAGTATAAATAGCAGCTTAGGCCTTTGAATCCGTATTGTAATCGTCTATATTTTCAATCAATTGAAAAACCTTTGAATCTATTCTATTGCGTTCATCTTCTTCATATTAATCTGTGTGTTCTTAGTTAATTACTCTGTTTTGTTCTTATCATTGTTTCCGCTGCACTGTAATCGTCCTAGAGATCATTTAGAGTAAGAGATCAAATAACAAAGCTGAATTTACAGGTCCTAACATTTACCATAAAAAACTCTCTGAATAGGAGATCTCCGGACACTGTCTCCAGATATTATGTCTCCTGACAATGTGTCACCGGACAATATGTCTCTAGACAAAGAAAATATAATCGGACAAAGAGAGAATATTGTGAAGCACACTTATCCGGTCAAACAAAATATCCAAGATTTTTTAATATGAAACTTATCCGGATGAAACTTTCACCGGAAACCAAGATATCCGGACAACACTATTACCAGATAGTAAACACTAAGCACAACAAATCAAGGAATTAACACTCTCTGGATAGCAAAACACAATCTGCGTAACACTTTATCCAGACTCAAATCTATTGAAACATTCAAGTCACAAGAATTAATCAAAGAGAAAACTTAAACGGACACAACCAAATCGGACAACACTCACAAATTCAAGACCAATGACTGATACTTATCGCTCTATGAACATATTCAATGAACGATGAGTAAAATTCTTCCACAAAAATCAGAAATCAGACTTAATCGAATGAAAAATATGCAAAACAACTCAAAATTCAATCACAAACACAATTTTACCAAACAATTCACCTAAAACTCGATCAAAATCACATAAATATGATTTCTTAATCAAGAACAGTTTCAGTCCAAAAAATCACAGAATTCAACAATTTAGATACTGATTCAATTCAATTACAAAAAAATGTTTGAACAGATTGATTCCAAACAATATTACGCACAAAATTCATAATAATACAACAATCAAACAGCTAAATTCGATGAATTCAGAAGAAAAGATGAAGAAAATGTTCAAGAACACCCGAGAACACTCAAGAAATATAAAGAACAGTCCGAATTTTCCGGTCAAATTCCAGTTTCTAGGCAAATTTTTGAATCAAAATTGTTGCAGTTTGCT
Organism: Cynara cardunculus var. scolymus; assembly: GCF_001531365.2. NCBI lineage: Eukaryota > Viridiplantae > Streptophyta > Magnoliopsida > Asterales > Asteraceae > Cynara > Cynara cardunculus. The sequence goes on from NW_020201638.1 coordinate 41,756, forward strand.
CTGATACCAATTGTAAATCCCAAAATCTTCATTCAGATATTCAAGCAATCGAATTGAATACTTGAGAGAATCTTGCCAAAAGTAAATTGTATTCAATTTCAAGAAGATTACAAAAATGAGAATTCTTTTTACTAATTACAATAAGAAACTCTTGAATACAACAATTAAGTACAACTTAAACCCAACAATTACAATAATCTACCGGTGGATAAATTAAAATTTTAAGATTAAGGTCCGCCAGAAATCCGTCGGAAAGTAATTAAATTTTATATTTTATTTTTAAAATTTTATGGCAGATTTCCGGCGGATTCCGGAGTGCCAGTAGTAATCTGCTGGTAATAGTTATTCAATATTTAAAAAAAATACTTAATAATATCCGACGACCTTTTTCGGCGGATTTCTGGCAGCTTTTTGATTTTTTCCATTTTCAAACTATTTTTTCTTAATTGATCGTATTGGGCTTTAAAGGATCGTATTGGGCTTTAATGGTTCTATTGGGCTTTAGTGGATGTTAGTTGGGCTTTGCAGGATCATATTGAGCTTTGACGGATCATATTGGGCTTTAATGGAGCGTATTGGGCTTTAACAGTTCTATTGTGCATTATGGAGCGTATTGGGCTTTAACGGTTCTATTAGGCTTTAATGCATCATATTGGGTTTTACTAGATGTTAGTTGTGGTTTAATGGATCGTATTGGGCTTTAATGTACTGTATTAAGCTTTAATGGATCGTATTGGGCTTTAATGGACCGTATTTGGTTTTAATGGACCGATTGTGTTTTATTAGATCGTATGGGACATTAATGGATCATATTGGGCTTTAAAGGATCGTATTGGGCATTAATGGACCGTATTGGGTTTTAATGGATCGTATTAGGCTTTAATGCATCGTATTGGCTTTAGTGGATGTTAGTTGTGGTTTAATGGATCGTATTGGAATTTAATGGACCGTATTAGGTTTTAATGGACCATATTGGGTTTTAATGGACCGATTGGGCTTTAATGGATCGTATGGGGAATTAATGGATCATATGGGGCTTTAAAGGATCATATTGGGCTTCAGTGGACCGTATTAGGTTTAAATGGACTGATTGGGCTTTAAAGGATTGTATGGGGTATTAATGGATCATATTGTGCTTTAAAGGATTGTATTGGGCATTAATGCACTATATTGGCTTTAATGGATGTTAGTTGTGGTTTAATGGATCGTATTGGGCTTTAATGGACCGTATTGGGTTTTAATGGACCGCTTGGGCTTTAAAGGATCATATGGGGCATTAATGGATTATTTTAGGCTTTAAAGGATCGTATTGGGCATTATTGGACCGTATTGGGCTTTAATGGACCGTATTATATTTTAATGGACCAATTGACCTTTAATGGATTGTATGGGACATAAATGTATCGTTTTGGGCTTTAAAGGATCGTATTGGGCATTAATGGACTGTATTGGGTTTTAATGGCCTGCTTGGGCGTTAATCGATCGTATTGGGCTTTAAAGGATCGTATTGGCGTTGATGGACCGTATAGGATTTAGTGGACCATATTTGGTTTTAATGGACCGATTGAGCTTTAATGGATCGTATGGAACATTAATAAATTGTATTGGGCGTTAATGGCTAATGATGAGGAATATGAGGAGGAAAATGCTGAGTCTAATGTTGAGGTATTGGGAAGCTCGTGCATGCAACAGATGCAAAAGATGATGCTCAAACTTCAAAGTTTTCAGCAACAATTAAAATCTGAAAAACAGTGTGCTAATAATCTTGAAAAGAATCTAGAAACGCAAAAAGAACATTATATCAAACTTTTTGATGAAAATATTGAAAATTTTGTTTCCGCACAATCTTTATTATCTGAATCAAAATCTTTTCATGAAAAATCTGACATCTTAAAAACTGAATTATCTGATTCAAAAGAAAAATATAAATCTTTAAAATTGGTGAATGAATATTTCATTGTTCGAATCAGTAAACTTGATTTACAAATCAAAGATTTAAATGAAAAATTGAAGGCTCAAGAAGAGAAGTTATATAAGAGAGGGCAAACTGATCGAATGATTTTTCTAAACAAGCCATCTAAAACAAGATTTTCTTAATCCTCGGGAAGGGTTAGGGTATGAAAATCCAAATCGCTTAGAAAAAGCCTTATATTTCACTCCAACCTTGTAGAAATTTGAATATCTTGACTGTGATCCCGAGTTTGAAATCAAATTTACAAAATCTTTTGATGAAGTCGAAGAACAAGAATATTTTAATAGAAAAAAGAAAGGACAAAATGCAAGTTCCATTTGACTATACAAAATGAAATGAAAGTTATAAAACACAAGCCTCTGCACTTTCAACTAATTATTTCCATAGTTATTCACAAGCAGAACTTGAATCTAAACCTGCTGAACCAAAATTTTATACACCAACATTGATTTTGGAAAAACAAGTGGTTCAGTTAGAGAAAATTTTAAATGAAGAAAGACTTTCTTTTGATAAACAAAAACAAGAATTTCTAAATAAAATAGAAAATTTAGAAAATTCTAAAGTCAAAACGGAACAAGCTGAGTTTGAATATTTTTTGTGTTCGAAATCTTTAAGTGATGCCTCTGAGTCAGAAGATTTAAAGGTTTTAAATAAAGAAATAAATTTTTTTGACATCTTGAATTCAAATGTTTGTTTGGATGAAGAGATTTCTCAGTTTGATTTCTCGAAAAACTACCCAGTCACGAGGATTTTATTGTTAAAAATGAAATGACTGTGGATTCTAAAAGAGCTTCAGATTTTGCAAAGAGTTTTAATAAAAAAAACTTGTTTTTGAGAATTGGTATTATAAAAAGTATAAAACTAAAAGGAATTCGAAGAAACAGAAGAAGCCTACTAAAAAGTTTCATAAACAAAAGATTAATCGTTCTTTTAAAGCTAATGATTTTATTTCTCCTGTTTCAGATAATGCATTGAAGTTTAAGAAGGTCTGGAAAGTGAAAGATGCAAATATATCATCAAATCTACATAAGAAGAAAAGTTTTGCTAATTCTTTGTTAAATAATTCAGCATTGAATAATATTGTAAAAAGATATTCAGTCAATGAATTGTTTGATATTAAGAAGAGCAAAATAAATTGTTCTCCTTGTCGATGGGATGAAATATTTACGTCTTTTTCTTCTTTTAAACCTCATCATATTATGCATTTTGCCTTATCTGCTTTGAAGAAGAAAATCAATTTCAAAGAACGTTGGTTTGGTACTTATAGTATACCACCAACAAAGACTAATCTGAAAGGACCCATTCTAAAATGGGTACCTAAATCTAAGTGATTCACTGTGCAGTTAAACCGGCATGTGTGGTTCTTAGACTCAGGATGTTCTAAGCACAGGACTGGTAGAAAAGAGCTGTTAGCTAATTTTGTTGAATCTTTTGGAGGAACAATAAGGTTTAGTAACGATTCAATACGCACCTATCCTTGGATACGGTGACATAATTCTAGAAATTTAATGATTAAGAAAGTGTCGTATGTCGAAGGACTTGGACATAATCTTTTTAGTATAGGTCAATTTTGTGATAAAAATCTAGCAGTTTGTTTTAAAGTTAACCAGTGCAGTATCCGTACTACTGATGGTAAGGAGCTACTAGCTGGAGTCAGAAGATCAAACCTCTACACAATTGACCTATCCAATACACAAGTGGTGTTAGCATCAAATTGATCCTAATAATTATCTAAAAAAAGTTTTATTAAGAAATCAGGACTAAGAATGGATCATCTGAATATGTTGTTGTGCCAAAACGTCTAAGTCTGGAAGAAGATCAGCCACTGTGCAAAATCGACCAAGTATAGACGACCAGAGCCTCTGTAAGAAGAACCAGAGCCTCTATGAAGACACCTGAACCAGAGCCTCTGTAAGAGACACCAGAGCCTCTAGTTGTATTGACCAGAGCCTCTGGAGGTGAAGAGGACCAGAGCCTCTCTGGTCTGTCTATCCTCTGGTCCTTCAAGACGACTATCTTCAGATTCCTATTCTGGATAAGGCTAATCTTATTCAGATTATCATGGATTTCTTCCTGTATAAGTAGTGTTTCAGGTAGAGAAAAAGATGAACGAGAGCAAATAAAGAATTCATTGTAAACATATAGATTCAGATACATCTTATGAGAGTCGACTAGGGTTCTTGAGAGTTTGTAATTTCCAATTCAATAAAGAAAACGCCGTCGATTTATATTTCATCTTCTTCTTCTACAAATTTCTCTTGAATTCCTTATTAAATTGTTCTATTGTCAGATCTGGGTTTTAACAAGTGGTATCAGAGCAGGAATTGAATTCTTATTCGATTAATTCTGTTTTTGGTATTAATCTGCATTTTCTAGAACACCAGTTTTCTCCAGTTTACCCTGTTTCTCCCTATTAAGTCAAATTTCAATGGCGAATTTGGTTAATACATCGTTCATGAGTACTGGATCTCAATCAAATCCTCACACGCTTATTCTAGAGGAATATCAACAATGGAAGGTGCATATGATCAACTTTTTGGAGGGAATTCACCCTAGAATGTGTGAATTCCTCTATAATCCTACATACGTACCAATGATGTTAATTCCATGAGTTCCAGCAACTGGTACAACCCCTGGAGTTCCTGAGCATTATGAACCCAAATCAATCGAAAATTGGAACGATGAAGAAAGGGTATTAGTTGAATTGGAAAGCAAATGTAAAAGGATGTTGATCATGGCAATACCACATGAGATCTTCAAGAGTATTGATCATTGCCAGTTTTCTATGGACATTTGGGCTGAATTGGAGAAACAAATCAAGGAAGGGAAGAAAACTCTCCAGATCAACAGAGCCATGTGTATCGATAAACATCACAGCTTTAAAGCTAAGGAGGATGAACCTCTGTCAGACACAGAGGATGAGTCCCTCTGTGGACTGACAAAAATGACTCAGACTCCTCTTACACAAGTGACCAAGAGGTTTCAACTTCTTACTCTTTTGAATCATTTGATAATTTTGATTCATGTCATTTGGAACATTACAAGCTAAAAGAAAAACTTTCTCTTTGTGAAAAAGAAGTCATTCTTCTCACAGAGGAGAGAAACAGATTTTTTTAAAATGTTCACAGAAGCTCAAAATAATTTTGTTAATTTGGAAAAATCTTCAAAGGAAAAGATTGCCGAAGTTCAAAAAGAATTGAAAAACAAGGTTGATGAGATAAGGATGTTAGAGCATGAGAAATGTAATGTTACTTCTGTCAAGGAATTCTTTCAAAAATAAAGAGAATTTTTGCACCAAGATGTTCTTGACAGAGAGCTCAAAGTTAAAAAATTTCAAGAGGCTCGAAATGTTTACAAAAAGATAAAAGTCAATATGGGCAGAAGAGGTCTAGGTTTCTCAGAATTTGATAACAAACCTGGTTTTAATCAAACAAAACTCTTGAGAATACCTTTAGATCCTCAAAGAATTTGAAAAGTAATATTTCTAACACCAAGTCCATTATCAAAAGAAGAAGCCTGTTGGTTGATCCAGACACAAAAACGTGTTTAACAATGGAAAATATTGCTT
>NW_020201638.1:47793-50126 GCF_001531365.2 Cynara cardunculus var. scolymus
AGCTTCTTGTAATGTTTCCTTCTGTGACTGTTTCAATATCATGCATGATCTGTCTAGTCATATTCATCATTCTTCATGTCTGGTCTCTTACCCTAAGAACCATGGATCTGGGGTAAACAATGGACATTTTGGCAATTCTTCCTCTAAGAACAATAAGACCAAAACAAAAGATGYCATGGCATACTACAAACAAGCTAATTTCAAGGGACCCAATTGGAAGTGGGTACCCAAATCAAACGTTCTCTAAATGCAGAAGCAGCAGCTGGCACCCAAGAGCTTCTATCAACATACCTTAAGAAAGAAGGAGCTTCTGTTGTTAATCCTGTTGTTGTATGTCTTATTTATTTATTCTTTTTGTATAAAGTTATTTTCTCTTTTATTAATTTTATTATTCTGTATATATCTTTTCTTTTAAATTTCATTCTGTTTATAGCTTTAATTTCTTGATTAACCTTCTCTTGATTTCATAGTTAACAGGTTTATCTTGCAGAGACTTGCAAGGTTTGAGGGGGAGTATATGCTTAAAAATAATAAAACCTTTTGAAGAAGAAAAATGTTTTTCATCACATAAGTCTTTTCATAGATCCTCTGTGATAGCTCTCAGAGGCTCTTTGAACGGATCCTCTGTCGATACTTCTTCATAGGATTTTCAAATGGTTTTTAGTTCAAGGGGGAGCCATGGAAGCTTGCTCATAGGGGGAGTTTTGAAATGAAAATCAAAACCTCAGAAGGTGCCAAAGCTTTTGAAGTATCTTGTTCTCAGAGGTCAATTCATCAGAACCTCTGACGCTTCTATCAGAGGCTCTGTGGGTTTGAACTGAGAAAATACTCATCTCTCTGATAACCATTTAGGTAAATAAAGGTGTAACATATTAGAAGACCCAACACATATCACAGAGGCTCTGTTACCCTTAGGCCTCTAGCAGAACTCTCTTAATAGTTCTTGTCTATTGATATGGTGTGCGTGGTTCTGTAGATAAGGGTTAAAGCTAATCATGCGCGTGTCAGAATCGGGGCCCACGTCATCAATCACGCGTCTTCCCAACACAGCGTGTCATAGTTTTGATTCGTCACACCCTTTAGCCACTCATCATGTTATTTCACTCAATAAAACGGTTCAGTTCAAATCCCTCACTATAAATACCCTTTCCCCCCAAAACATAAAACTTTACAATATCCTTCTTCTCCGACGAACCTGCAATTTTTCAAGCTTTACTAAAACCTGCAACTATGTCTTCTTCTTCAGCCTTCGCTCAATCGGCTAACGTCTCAAGCGACAACGAAGTAATCCAAGCCCAAGCATTAACGTCTCACGCTCTATCATTTGTTCAAAATCGGTATGAAAAAGTCATCCTGCTAAAGAAACCCAATAATTATTACTTCGTTCCATCTTCAACAGGTTTCCTTGAATTCACCTCCCCCTTCTTGAATTTCTTCGTAACCATCCACTTTTTTATGCCCTTTCAGCCACGAAACCTACACCTGAATCATATATCACCCAATTCCTTTTAAGCTCATATATAACTACCCTAGACAACTCTGGTTTAAGCATCGTTGGTTATGCTTCTCACCCAATCAACAAATCCATTGTACCCATGGAACTAAACATGAATACTCTTCGAACAGCCTTGCACCTACCCTCCTTGGAATCTCTCAATTTGGATGCTTTCGCAGACGATGAACTAATTCAATTTCTTGAATTTCATTCCTATGCTGCCCAAACTAAAATTGTGAAAAGGACTCAGTTCAAACGAAAAGGACTTCCCCCAATATGGAATACTCTATTCTCGATAGTGAACTGCTGTCTAACAGGGAAGGTCGGCAGCCATGACCAGACCTCTCACGTAATGCTTTCCATTGTGTATGGAATATATTTCAACCTGCCACTCGACTACGCACAGCTCATCTTCGAAGACATGGTGGGTTTGATCAAGAAGAAGTGCGCTACACAGAGGGGAGAGAAGTCAAAAGTGAAGGCGCAGAAGAAGGCCAAAGAGGACCTCAATCATCCAAACCTTATTCTACAGAGGTTCTTTGGCCTAGTCTTTAGGGAAATGATTGCAGAGAAGTTGCCCTCTACCGAGCCTAACGCCAGATTGTATCCATTGAAGGAGTTCCACCCCGACAGAGCATGAGCTAGGGTACATAAGCCCCATACCTCTATCTAAAGCCATGCTCAAATACCTTAGTCATGGAGACAGGAAAGCACACAGACGTGGATACAGGAGGCTAGAGCCGGTCCCTGAAACCCCTCCACGCATAGGAATCCCCTTAGGAGAGAGAGTGGAAAAAATGAGGGTCGAGGGAAGAAGGGAGGAGCCAGCAGAGGCTAG
>NW_020201638.1:52121-53906 GCF_001531365.2 Cynara cardunculus var. scolymus
AATACTCACTTTTCGTAATGAAAATAGCTCATATAACACATTCAATCGTGCTTTTCACCCCAAAACGTAATAAATACTTTGAAAGAGGGGCTGTAAATACTCACTTTTCAAAATGAAAATAGCTCATATAACACATTCAATCGTGCTTTTCACCCCCAAAACATAATAAATACTTTGAAAGAGGGGCTGTGAATACTCACTTTTCGTAATGAAAATAGCTCATATAACACATTCAATCGTGCTTTTCACCCCAAAACATAATAAATACTTTGAAAGAGGGGCTGTGAATAGTCACTTTTCGTAATGAAAATAGCTCATATAACACATTCAATCGTGCTTTTCACCCCAAAACATAATAAATACTTTGAAAGAGGGGCTGTGAATACTCATTCTTTTGCAATGCTCCGCAAATTAGAGATACGATCCGGTCACCACACGAGCTTAACGATTCCCTATCAAAGAGGAATATCCAAAACCGTCACCTATGGGTTTAACACTACTTATGGGGTTTAATAAGTCCTAAGTCCATACTTGTCTACTTATGTCCCATATGATTATCCATAGTCCAAATATGCATAATGTCCATATGCTCGTTAATGTAATCATTTATACCGGAAGCAATACTATAGTCCAATAATAAGATCAAAATTTTACAAAATCAACAAATTCCAAAATCTTGTTTCTGGGCAGAACTAATGAAACCTAAAAATGATCAAATTAAAGAGACTTCTAAAATGAGATAATTTCCTATCTTTTACATGGGCTATAGCACTGAGTTATAGTCATCGTGACCAAATTTCATGTATTTTGGACATGCAATAATGATTCAAATAATTTATGCAATACAACTTATCACAACTGATATGGCAGATTACACCATGTTAGTAGAACATTCATTAAAAGAGTTCTACTAAGTGTTCTGCAGAAATTCAAGTTGAATTATAAACTTAACACTTATTTGAAACTTTGAAACTAAGAATCACTCATTTTGGATGAATTAAGAGGAAGATATGGTACCATAAAGTTACATGCACACATCTGTCATTAGTTGATAGATTGCACACTTAACTTTAATAAATTGGTTAATGCCTCAAAACTTCATATTTTTGAGTGAAACTGGATTCATATGAATCCTAACTCATAAAAGAACATTTTAGATGAAGAATCCTACACTAAGAACAAATAAGTAGAGAGATATTAGCATACAAAGTAGGAGTTACCTACTGGTGGTTTCACAGTTTGCACACCTATAGTGTTTTAGGTTTTTGGAGTTAAAAACTCCATAATTTCATGTTATTCCACTTGCATGCAAGATATAACCCATATAGTTAACTCTCAAAACATGAATCATCCTTTTTCATTGAGTTTTGAAAGAGATATGGTCATTGGAACATACATATACAAATCTGTCAGATTCGGACAGATTGCATGTTCACTTTGTTTTGAGTAGTTAAAACCTCAAATCACCACAATATTGAATTAAATCGGTGGCATTTGAAAGGTAACTTATTAAACTAACATCCGAAAGAAAAATCAACAATTTTGAACGATTATCCAGAGAGTTATGGCTGTTTAAAGTAGGGTTTTCCTACTGAATAACTCTCAAATGCACATATATAATGTTTTGAGTATTTGGGGAGTCAAAACTCAATGTTTTTTAGTGAGACCAATTTGATTACAACCCCAACTCAATAAATAAACTTTTAGAAGAAGATTCATAACATTTGAACATATTATTTTCAAGATATGGACGATTTATGCACATGCACATAATCTGTCAGCACC
>NW_020201639.1:0-1736 GCF_001531365.2 Cynara cardunculus var. scolymus
GGTTACACCGCCATCTCACTCGCAGTTTATACTGCTCATATCACTCTCGCAGTTTACACTGCTCATATCACTCTCGCGGTTACACCGTCATCTCACTCGCAGTTACACTGCCCATAATATCACTCTCGCGGTTACACCGCCATCTTACACGCAGTTTACACTGCTCATATCACTCTCGCAGTTACACTGCCATCTCATACGCAGTTTACACTGCTCATATCACTCTCGCAGTTACACCGCCCATATCACTCTCGCGGTTACACCGCTCATATCACACGCAGTTCACACTGCTCAATATATCATTCCAAAAACATACTTTCAAAAACATCTCTTTTTATCCGGACTTGAAGTCCAGTCACAACCGTCCGGATTAGATGTCCGGTCAATCCCCTTTAAAACTCTTTTCTTTTCGTACAAACACTTAGAAAATAATTCAACCTTGTCCGGTTTAGCAATCCGATCACAATACTTTAAAAATATAATATCCTTGTCCGGTTTAAGAATCCGGACATCATATCATTTTCTTTGCCATCCGGTTTAGATTAAACCGATCAATACACATTTTAACCTTTGAGCGGTTTAATATAAACCGGTCAACACACCGTACAACTCTTGATCGGTTTAGAAATCCGGTCAATACATCATTTGATTCTTTAAGCGGTTTACACATTATCCGGTCACCTCTTGCCCGGTTTAAAACATAATCCGTTCACTTCTTGTCCGGTTTAATAGATATCCGGACAAAGCACATCCGTTTTAAGTATCCGGATTATAATTCGGACACCACTTGGCAGGTTTACACAAGAATCATCATAAAATGCATCCAAACTCATAATAATCAGATCTAAATACTTTTCAATTTGTATGAAAGCAATTCATATTCAAAGGTTTTAATACACTCACCTTTAGCAATTGAGAACCAAAGCTTTTGAATCTCTTTTCTCCTGTGAAATCCTCCTTCTTCAGAGAAAACGTTCTAATAACAAAAAGTGTTTGTGTGTGTGCCTTTCTCTTCACAATTTCTATAAATACCTCCCAACCACAATAGGTGGTGAGGGCGGTTCATAAACCGACACCCCCTCCCTTTTTATTTACATTTTTAATACAAAACTCCCACAATATTTAATAAACACACACATATATATATATATATATATATATTATATATATAACCAAAATAATAACCAGACTATTACAGACTTGTCTGCCAATGTAGGATTCAACAGTGTTTTCTCTATTACTCTGGGTGGAGAGCAGGATTTTGGTGAAGATTTTGATAATATTGACGAATCAACTGGAATTTATTTTGATTTTGAAGCTAACTTAGATGAAGAAGATCCARCTTTTCCCGTTCAAGCTGATAGTCAGAATATTCCAGAATTGTCTACTGCTGCTTTACCTGATGTGCCTGAGGTAAGTGCTCAAAGAGAAACTGTTGATCCTACCGAGATTTTCTCAAAGAATTACTTTCCTTTTCACATCAGAGCAAACTTTTTTGGTTATGATCGTGAAAGAATCCGAGAGCCATACTTGGAAGATATCTACTTTGGGATTTTCATTCGTCACAGAAAAATGCTTAGTGCTGACAGAGTTTTTGGAATTCACAAGAAGCCAAAAGATTACCAAATTGAATATCGTCATCTTTTGAAAGCCAAGTGTCAGCTTATCAGTCAAGTTCGTACAAAGCATAGAATCGTCACGATCAAACAAATTGATGCTCAGAAACTGTTAAGAAT
>NW_020201639.1:2441-12932 GCF_001531365.2 Cynara cardunculus var. scolymus
CATCTTTGATGTTCATCATGATTCTTGAAGATTGCTTAATGTTTGTATGATTTCTGGGACTATCAGACCTTTTAAAACATTTTTATCACTGAAGAATAAAAGCTTCAGTGAAGGTTTTAAGACATCAGTGTCAGTGATAAGAGAATCACTGAAACTGACATTTAAAAATATTTTAATCACTGATCAATAAGATTCAGTGATCATTTTGATTTTTAAGAGAACAAGTATAAAGATATATATGGTTAGTGATAAAAGAATCACTAAAACCAACTTTTTAATCACTGAAGAAGAAAAGCTTCAGTGAAGGTTTTAAGTCGAAGAAAAGAGAAGAGTAATCATACCTTAGAGAGAATAGATATATTTACTCAAAAGTTCAGTGTCTGAGATAGAGCACTGAATCATTTCACTTACTGAGCGATGTTTAATAGCTGAAGATTAGCCTTCGGTATTTAGCATCCCCAATTCGTTGATCAAGATGTTGAATCTTGTCTCATCGAGAGGCTTGGTGGAAAGGTGAGCGAGCTGGTACTCAGTTGGAATAAAGTGAAGTTCAATATCACCATTCATAACATGATCTGATAAAATGATATCGGATCTCAAYATGTTTGGTCTTGGAGTGAAGTACAGCGTTGTTTGCAATTGCAATAGCACTAGTGCTATCGCAATAGATAGGAATCTTTGAAAACTGAAGATCATAGTCCATCAGCTAGTTTTTCATCAAAAGAATTTGGGCACAGCAACTACCAGCGACTACATATTCAGCTTCAGCTGTTGATGTGGACACTGAGTTTTGCTTTTTGCTTGTCCAACTCACCAACTTTCCACCTAGAAGCTGACAGCCTCTAGTGGTGCTTTTCCTATCAATTTTGCAACCTGCAAAATCACTATCCGAATAATTGATTAGGTCAAAGCCTGAACCTTTAGGGTACCAAAGACCCATGTTAGGAGTTCCCTTAAGATATCTGAAGATGCGTTTGACAGCAATCATATGGGATTCCTTTGGTTCAGCTTGATAGATTGCACATAAGCATGTAGAGTACATGATATCTGGTCGACTAGCTGTTAGATACAACAGGGAGCCAATCATTCCTCTATAAATAGTAATGTTTACAGGCTTTCCATTTGGATCTTTGTTGAGAGAGAGTGGACGAGCCATTGGAGTCTTAATAGATGAGCTATTTGATAGATCAAACTTCTTCAGCATGTCACGAACATACTTACTTTGATTGATAAAGATACCTTTATCTGATTGTTTGATCTGGAGACCTAAAAAGAAGGTTAGTTCTCCCATCATGCTCATTTGATATTCTTTCTTCATGCAATCAGCAAACCGAAAACACAAAGAGGGAATAGTAGAACCAAATATAATATCATCGACATAAATTTGGACTAGAATGATGTGACCCTTAACTTTCCTAAGAAATAAGGTCTGCTCAATCTTTCCATGAATAAATTTCTCATAGATGAGAAATGAGGAAAGGGTATCATACCAGGCACGAGGAGCCTGTTTTAACCCATAAAGAGCTTTATCCAACCTGTAGACATGGTTTGGATACTTAGGGTCAAGAAACCCTGGAGGTTGTTCAACATCAACTTCCTCTTGAAGTTATCCATTTAGGAAAGCGCTCTTTACATCCATTTGGTAGACTTTGAAGTCTCTATGGGCAGCAAAGGCTAGAAAGAGTCAAATTGCTTCGAGTCTATCCACTGGTGCAAATGTTTCATCATAATCGATCCCTTCTTCTTGTCTATAACCTTGAGCAACAAGTCGAGCCTTGTTACGGGTTACCACACCATCTTCATCCAACTTATTGCGATAGACACATTTGGTGCCTATCACTGATTTGTCAGAAGGACTTGGGACAAGGTACCATACTTTGTTCCTACCAAACTTAAAGAGCTCCTCTTGCATGGCAAGGACCCAACTAGGGTCAAAGATAGCATCATTGATTTTCTTGTGTTCAACTAAAGAAAGAAAGTTGACGAAGAGACAGATATTACCTAGACCACGACGAGTCTTGATACCTGCATCTGGATCACCAAGAATTTGATGAATTGGATTGTCTTTTATCCATCGCTGAGCCGGTAGAGGAATTTCATCTGAGTAGGTAAGTTCAGGAACAGAAGATGAGGCTTCAGCTGCAGTTTCTTCAGCAATTGGAACAATCACTAAAGGAGCCTCAGATTCAACGATTGAAATATGTTCAAATACTGAAGGCATTATATTTACTGATTGATCAGTGTTTGAAGTAGAAGGAGGAATACAGCTAATGGGCACGGCAACGATCTCTGAAGAAGATGCGTTGGAGTGACTAGCTGTAACTGGAATGATAAGTGGATCATCTTCGGCTTCAGGGGATTCAGTGTTGAGAGGAGCACTGTAAGAAGATTCAGGTTGTCCATAGTGAGAGAACATCTAGTTTTCTAATTCATCATCATCATTTAAGATGTGTTTTGAATTAGCTGATTGAGATTCATCGAAGGTTACATGGATAGATTCTTCTATCATTTGTCTTCGTTTGTTGAATACTTTGAAGGCTTTGGACATGAACAATATCCAACAAAGATTCCTTCATCAGCTTTGGATCGAACTTTCCAAGTTGGTCGCGATTGTTGAGAATGTAACAAGTACAACCAAATATGTGAAGAAAACTTATAGAAGGCTTTCTTCTATAGAAGAGTTCATAGGCTGTCTTCTTGAATCTTTTTACGATCAGCAATCGATTTGAGTGAAACAAGCGATGTTGATAGCTTCAGCCCAGAATTGAGTAGGGAGATGGGATTCGCTGAGCATTGATCGAGCAGCCACAATGATTGTTCGATTTCTTCTTTCAGCGACCCCATTTTGCTGTGGAGTCCTCACTAAAGAAAAGTTGTGAGAGATTCCCTTGTTCTCAAAGAAGATCCATAGTACTGTTTTTTAATTCAGTGCCATGGTCACTTCTAATAGATCACACCTTGATGTTGTTGAGTACTTCTATTTTCTTGATGAACGAAATGATTTCTTTAGGTGCTTCATCTTTGGATCTGAAGAAGAAGACGCAAGTGTACCTGGCATACTCGTCAACTATGACGAGTGTAAACTTCTTTCCAACTATGGAATGCACGTTGACTGGACCAAAGAGATCCATGTGCAATAGTTGAAGAGGCGCAGTCACTGAAGAGATTTGCTTAGACTTAAAACTAGCTCTTGTGTGTTTTCCTTTTTCACATGCTGAGCAAAGAGATTCCTTTGCAAAAGAGTGCTGATGAAGACCAGTGACAAGATCATTTCTTAACAGCTCGCTGAGTTTCTTGAAGTTAATATCTGACGAGGCTTTTGAGAGAAGTAGTTGTTCTCAGTGGTAGCAGAATTTATATTGATGATATATACATTCTCTAGGCGAGAACCGGTTAGGGCAACCTTATCATCTTTGTCAAAGACATAACATGAATCCTTTGAGAATTTTACTGTGTACTCTTTATCACACAGTTAACTGATGCTTAGAAGATTGTGCTTCAGTCCTTCAACATATGCAACGCATTTGAAAGTTGTTGCACCATTGGTCAATATACCAAATCATTTGGTATATCCTTTTATGTTTCCTCCAAAGGTTACGGAAGGTCCTCTTTCTTCCTTGAAGTGAGATAGCAGGGATTTGTCTCCAGTCATATATCTTGAACATCCGCTATCAAGATACCATATACCTTTGACGTCCTGCACAAGGAAACAATTTAAGAATGCTATTGGTACCCAACTATTGGGGTCTAGCATTGTTAGAAGCATCATCCACTGGTGTTGAGGAATCAGTATCAGCATATGGCATCACTAAACCTAAAGAGGTTTGAGTGGAGAGAGGAATAACCTCTGACACTACTAAAGTAGTTTCAGTGGAAGTCTTCACTGAGCCTGATGAAGAGGCTTCAGTGGTGGAAATTAAAACATCTGATGCTGAAGACTTGTCAGATGGAGTTGTCTTCGCTGAGCCTGAAGAAGAGGCTCCAGCGGTTTGCTTCACTTTGGTTTCTTTCACAACCTTAGTGGAGGATTTCACCTTGGTTGATTTCTCAGCCTTGGCTACTTTTTTGCCCTCAGCTGGTGAACCAGCCTTGGCAGCAGAAGGACACTTGCTGGCAATATGTGTTTTTTCACCACAGTGTTTGCACTTCCTAAAGCTGAAGGTAGCTTTAGGGCCAGGAAGTATCGGATTAGAAGCGGGACTAGCTTAAAGGATTCCCCTCTCATTGGTTCTAGGAGAAACCTTTGATGCTTTGGATTCCTTAGGTGAAAAGTTCACCTTAAGCTGAGACTTGGATTTCTGGGAGGGTTCAGATTTCCTAGTCCCTGAAGAAGAAGAAGCTTTATAAGCTGAAGGAATAGACCTTGATCTATTGGACTTGTTAGACTTCTTAGGAAGGGGTGCTATGACAATGGATTTACCTTTGTCTTTGCAACTAGAAATCGAAGGAGTTCCTTCAAGATGACTCTCAGTAAAAGAAGACTGAGAGGAAGATATGTTAGGAATGGAAGAGACAAAGGTACCAAACTTAAGCATGGACCTGTCAGTAACACGTTCTTCCTGATCATAGAGGAATCCTAGACCAGTCGTTATCTTGGCGGGGATCTGAGCGTTCAAGATCTCAGAGGCTTTGATAGAAGCTTTACACCACCCTTCAATGCTAGCCTTCTCAGCCTTAAATTCAGTGATTGCTCGCTCACGCTCAGCGATACCCTTTTCGCATTCAACGTTGATGGATTGGTTTACAATGACCTAATCCTTTAGATTTTCCTCAACAGAGGTCAGCTCTTTGATCTTAGAATGGCAAATCTTCAACTGTTCTTGAAAATCAAGATTAAGCATATCTGCTTTAGATTTGCCATTGAGGGCATTATAAAGATCTACTGTCAACGTATCTAGTGCGGATAGGCTAGAGGAAGAAGAGGAGGGTTCATTCAGAAAACATACCTGAGTAGTAGAAGAGGTAGATGGCTCAAAAAAAGTAGATGCTCCTGAAGATTCTTCATTTGCATCTTTGGCCATCAAGCAAAGATAGGTTGTATCCTTCTCATCTGAAGATGATTCACCGGATGAATTAGCCTAATCATACTCTTTAGCGATAAGACCCTTAGCCTTTCGCAGGTTGTTCTTCACCTTCATGTACTTCTCCTTCAGTTTTAAGTACTTTTCATCCTTAGATCTGAAGGAAGATGGGGTTTTGAAAGATGGCGTTGTAGCTTTCTTCGATTTGCATTCACCTGCAAAATGTTCAATGTGGTGACAATTGTAGCAGACTGCGAAAGCCTTGTTTATTCTTTCAGACTTTGGCTTTTCCCTGATGGACAGCAAGGGAGATCTGCGGTAGTTACTTTTGCTGGCGAATCTTCTAAAAGATTTAGTTAAAAGCGCTAGAGATTCAACAAAATCTGCTAGATCAGATTCTGGAATATCCTCAGAGACATAAGAGTCTATCTATGTAATAACAACAGGAGGAAGATAAGAAGTAAAAGAAGTTGAAGGGGTTTCAGCTGAAGAAGCTTCAGAGATCAAAGCTAAAGGAGAGCTTTTCATTTCTCTAGAATCTTTGACTAGATTCTTCGTCATTGGACATCTTAAGACATATGGAAAAGGTGTCCCAAGACTCAGGAAGACATTCCAGAAACTTAGGTGGCGTTTGGTTCGCAGATTCTGGAGGAATCTGACAGAATTGGAATGTTAAATTCCTTTGACCAGATTCATTTCCTTCATTTGGTTCATTCTTTTCAGCAGAAGGAATCTTCATATTCCTTTGAATTCCATAGATAAAGGATTTTAACATCCTTAGCAACTACATGGTATTTTGATGGAATGGAATCTCCATCTTCATTATACCAAATATTGTTGGGTTTGAGTAAGAGCTTTATTGTTGTATTCAAGTTTCTTCTTAGTTTACATGCCTTTGTAATAGTGTAGCTTTACTATTTCTTTAGTATAAATAGTATTTTCCTTGTAATTGTCATTATCAAGTCATTAGCAGATTGTAATCAGATTAGAGCTGTAATTTTCTCTCTCAATCAAATCAATTACATTTGGTGATCTATTCTTTCAATTCTTTCATCCATCTTGTTCTTGAAGATTAATATCATTTTGTATGAATCTTGGACTTCACAATTGGTATCAGAGCAGACTGCAGCAGTTTCAATTAGAGGATAAAACGTTTTTGCACAATTTTGCACTATTTTTAGAAGATTGATCGATCTGGGTTTTTGATGTTCATCATCTGTTCATAGTGTTCTTCGTCCAGAATCGGTTTTTTATTGTTAATTGAAAATGTTTACATCGCTAGATTCGCTTATACATTTCGAACAACTTTGATTCACACTATTTTTGATTTTAAACAAGTTTTGAACCCGATTTAATCGATTTTTGAGTTTTCGTATTCTGTTGAATGTTCTTCAAAACTCATATTTTTTCATGTTTTGAACCAAATTTTTGGTAAAAAGTGTGAAATTTTGTGTTTTTGGTTGAATATTAGTCCGGTTAACTCTTGATCAGTTTAGGGTGTTATCCGCTTAAAGCTTGTGCGATTTAATATTCATGTGTTTTGAGTTGTTTGATTTAGGCTTATCCGGGTAACTCTTGTGCGGATAATCAAGCGATTTATATAATCTGCCTGGTAAATCGTTGGTAACTTGTGCGGATTATTGAGCGATTTAAATAATCCGTCTGGTAAGTCATTTGTATCTTGTACGGATTACTGGGCGATTTACACAATCCGATGGGTAAGTCGTTTAAGCTTTGTGCGATTTGTTGAGCGATTTAAAGAATCCGCTTGGTAAGACTTGTACTTAGTACATTTTAGTCTATTGAGCGATTTATCTCTTGTATATTGATCGTACATTGACATTGGTGTTGAACGGATTTTGACTATTGATCGATTTAAATCTTTGACTTTTGATCGAT
Organism: Cynara cardunculus var. scolymus; assembly: GCF_001531365.2. NCBI lineage: Eukaryota > Viridiplantae > Streptophyta > Magnoliopsida > Asterales > Asteraceae > Cynara > Cynara cardunculus. Next base: position 9,362 of record NW_020201639.1, read on the forward strand.
TTGTTTTAGAAGTACTTATTCGTACTTTGACTTGTTGACTTTTTATGTCCGAATTTCATTTTGGAATTTTGACTAAGTGTTGAAAACATCCGATTTGAGAATTTTAATTCAAATTGATTTTTGTGCCTTATCCGTATTGAATTTTGCTTAATCCGCATGAATTTTGCTTAATTGTATAAATTTGGTTATGTGTTGATACATGATTTTGTGCGATTTAGATTTGTTTGTTGTCCGGACTTCTAATCCGGATAACTTGTTGAAAAGGTTTTTGTTGTCCGGACTTTCAATTCGGATAAGCTTGACCGGATTTCAAATCCGGATAAGTATATGTGCTTAATTTCTCTAAGTGTTGAATGAGTGCATATTTTTGTTTGGAGATTATCAGATATATTTTTGTAAATTGATCCTTTAATTCAAACTTTGAACTGCAGTTGATCCTATTTCATACGAACTGATAATATGAGTTCACGGGAAGCAATGGCTATTAGTACTGATACCAAGCCACCAGTTCTATTTCGCGGACATTATAATCAGTGGAGAGATAGATTTCTGAATTTCATTGAAAGAATGAAAGAAGGAGATCTGATTATGCAATCTTTGATGGAAGGTCCTGCTGTGTACTACCAAGAGATACCTGCTGATCTAGAAGAAGGAATACCTGCTCAGAGAGTAATCAAAGAAAAATATCAATATTCAACTCAAGAAAGAGAAAGAGCCCATGCTGATGTGCTTTGCAAGTCTTATATGATGCAAGCACTGACTAATGATATTTACACTAGTATTGGCAGTCATAAATCATCAAGTCACAGCATGTGGGTTCCAATTGAAAAGATGATGATGGGTTCAAAAGTGGAAACTCAGCTGAAGATTACTAACTGTATTTCAGCATATGAAGAGTTCAAGGCTAAAGATGGTGAAAGTCTTGATGATGTTTATGATAGGCTTACCAAACTGCTTAATGAGCTGACAAAGAATGGAATTTCTAAAACTACAATAGAGATAAATGTTAAGTTTCTTAACAATCTTCAATCAGAGTGGAAACCATTTGCTAATCATATCAGATTCAATAAGCAATTATCTGATATCGATATTCATGAGATCTATGAAACTCTGAAACAGAATGAGGAAGATGTTTTGGAAATCTGAAATGCAAAGAAAAAGAAAGAAAAAGAAGATGTTGATCCTTTGGCTCTTGTATCTGAGAGAAAGGAGAAGAAAATAAAAGCCAGATCTAGAAAGCAAGTCAAAGAAGTTAGCCAGTCAAGTGAATCAGAAAAAGAAGACAGTAACAGCTCAGATTCAGACTTTGAAATGTCAGAAATCAGACAGGCCATGGCAATGCTGACTAAAGCATTCCAGAAGAAATTTCCAAAACAGCCACACTCGAACAACCAGAGATTCTCCTCAGGTTCAAAATATGAATTCAAAGACAAATTTGGCGAGAAGAAGAAATATGAAGAAAAGAGGTTCGAGAAGAAGTATGAGAAAAAGCCAGAAAAGAAGAAGAAGTTTAGCAAAGGTGTAGCTGATGAGAACACTAAGTGTTATAACTGTGGTAAGCTAGGCCACTTTGCTGTAAATTGWAGGAARCCGGTAAATCGAGATACCGACTACTACAAGAATAAATTTCTTCTTTCCAAACAAAGAGATGCCGGGAAAGCACTTATGGCTGGGGATGAACACTGGCTGAATCTGACTGATGAAGAAGAAGAAACTGAAGCTGTTGCACATGTGTGCTTGATGGGTAGAACGGATAACTGTTCTTCAGGTGAAGAAGAAGAACAGACTGCGGAAATGAATGAAGAGGTATTGGATCAATCATGCATTAAACATATGCAAAAGATGATGCTCAAACTCCAATCTTTCCAGCAAGAATTAAAATCAGAAAAATTGCATTCAAATAATTTTGCAAATCAATTAGAAACGCAAAAATAAAAATACGTCAAACTATATATTGAAAATGTTGGAAACTTGGATTGGGCTAAGTCCTTGTTATCTGAGTCCAAATTATTTGATGAAAAATCAAATGTCTTAAAAGCCGAATTATCTGATTTGAAGGAACAATATAAATCATTAGAATTAGTTAATGAAGAAAAAATTGTTAAAATAAGTAAGCTTGAACTTCAAATAATTCAATTAAATAAAAAACTGAAGGCTAAAGAAGAAATTTTATACAAAAGAGGACAAACTGATCAAAYYATTTTTCTAAACAAACCATCTGAAACGAGATTTTTTAACCCTCGGGAAGGGCTGGAGTATGAAAATCCAAAATTTTTAGAAAAAGCTTTACGTTATGCCCCGACCTTGTATAAATTTGAATATCTTGATTGCGGTCCCGAGTTTTCGGTAAAATTTACAAAATCTTCTGACGAGGTCGAACAACAAGAATATTATAATCGTCAAAGAAAAGACAAAATGCAGGTTCCGTTTAATTATTCAAATCTAAATGAAAGTTATAATAATCAAGACTCTGCAGTTTCAACAGATTGTTTCCATAGTTATTTAAAGGCAGAGCTTGAATCAAAACCAGTTGAACCAAAGCTTTACACTCCTACTCTTATGTTAGAAAAATAAGTGGTTCAGTTGGAAAAGATTTTAACTGAAGAAAGACTTTCATTTAATAAACAAAAACAAGAATTTTTAAATAAAATTGAACATTTACAAAATTCTACAATAAAAACGGAACATGTTGAGTCTGAGTATTTTTTGTGTGAAAAATCTTTGAGTGAAGCCACTGACTCAGAAGAAGTAAATGTTGTTAATGAAGAAATTAATTTTTCCAATATCTTAAATTCAGATGTTTGTTTAGACAATGAGATTGATAAGTTTGATTTTTCAAATAATTTACCCAGTCATGAAAATTTCATTATTAAAAAATAATATAACTGAGGATTCTGATTTAGCTTCAGATTTTGAAAAGAATTTTAATCAAAAACCTGTTTCCAAAGATGTTTACTATAAAAAGAATAAAACCAAAAAGAATTCAAGGAAACAGAAGAAGCTTACCAAGAAAAATAAAGTTCGACATTCAAGTAAATTTGATAATTTTCTTTTTCCTTTTTCAGATAATACGTTGAAGTTTAAGACTTATTGGAGAGTAAAAGAAGAAGACAAATCATCAACTCAACTGAAAAAGAATAATTTTACTAAATATGTATTAAATGATTCGACATTGAATAATTTTGTAATAAGATATTCAGTTGATGAATTATTTGATATTGGAAATAGTAAAAATAGTTGTTCTCCGTGTAGAGTGAATGAATTACTTAAGTCTTTTACTTCTTTTAAACCATATCATTTCATCCATTCTGTGATTTCTTCTGTATCTAAAAATCTGAAGTTTAAAGAACGTTGGTTCGGTACGTATAGTATACCGCCAATGAAATATGTGCTTAAAGGTCCAAAACTAAAATGGGTACCAAAACCCAACTGATTCATTTTTGCAGGTTAACCGGCATGTGTGGTTCTTAGAMTCCGGATGTTCTAAGCACATGACTGGTAGAAAAGAGTTATTATCGAACTTTGTTGAATCTTTTGGAGGTACGGTAAGATTTGGAAACAATCAATACGC
>NW_020201639.1:14087-15221 GCF_001531365.2 Cynara cardunculus var. scolymus
AAAGCTGATGAAGCAGTTTTTGATGGATACTCGAAGACATCCGCTGCATACAGGGTCTACAATAAACGGACCAAAATCATCAATGAAAGCGTGAACATATCTTTTGATGAAGTCATTGATGTGGCTTCTGAACAATTCAGTTCAGGACCCGGTCTAATAATTAACACTTCGCGAAAAGCTGATCAACCTGAGACTTCTAACTCTGATAGAGCTGATTTAGATTTCTTATTTGAACACTTTTATGAAGAATATTTTGATAATAAACCTAATCAGTCTAATGTTTTGTCCAGGGAAATTCAACTGAACAACAATTATCGGGTCCATCTCCTAATGTGCCTGTAAGTGAAACAGAAGAGGAAACAGAAGTAGTCAATGAAGAAATAGAAATGGAGAATCCGAACAATCCCGTTCAGTGTGAAGAGAGTGAAACTTCTGAAGAGGTGTTGGTCGAACAACTTGATAATACTCCACCTCAATCAGATATTCAACCTATACTAGTTCCTAATATTGAACCTTCACCTGAACCTGCTTCTATAAACTCCCCAAGTACTTATACTGATCAAAATTCAGATCAAAGTTCTTATACTCCCTTACCTCATAGCAAGAAGTGGACCCGAGATCATCCAATACATCAAGTAATTGGTGATCCATTAGCACCTATTCGTACACGGTCCACGACAGCTAATGAGTGTTTGTATTCCACGTTCTTGAGTACTATTGAGCCGACTAAGGTTCCTGAAGCCTTAGCTGATCCGGATTGGATATTAGCAATGCAAGAAGAGTTGAACCAGTTCGAAGCACTAAAAGTCTGGAGATTGGTACCTCGTCCCAACAATAAAACGATTATCGGTACTAAATGAGTATTCAAAGATAAAAAAGATGAAGATGGTGTTGTGGTCAGAAATAAGGCTTGGCTCGTTGCTAAAGGATATAATCAACAAGAAGGCGTTGACTATGACGAAATGTTTGTCCCGGTTGCAAGGATTGAAGCAATAAGAATGTTTTTGGCGTACGCGGCACACAAGAGCTTCACGGTGTATCAGATGGACGTCAAGACAGCATTTTTATATGGACTTCTCAAAGACGAAGTCTATGTCTCACAACCGGAGGGTTTTGTTGATCAGTCAAAGCCGA
>NW_020201639.1:16317-40511 GCF_001531365.2 Cynara cardunculus var. scolymus
TTAGCTTTCTTGTATCTAAGTTAGGTATGTTAAATTTGAAAATTTGAATTTTTATTAAGAACAGTTCAATTTATTGAATTGTATTTAATTCAAATTCATTTAGTCAAATATTTGTTTTTTTAATATAAGTCAGTGTTTCAATTTTTTTATCTGATTTTAAATTTCTTGATCGTAGGAATCTATAGTTGAGGGGGAGTGTGATTTTTTTTATCTGATCATATTTTGAGGGGGAGTGAATTTTATCTGTTTTGAACTAACAGTTTATATTTTTCTTACAGGTATTTTGAGTATTATCTAATTTGTGAAAGATGTACAGTTTAGAAATATAAGTGTTTGGCCGATTTAGTCTAATCCGGACAACACTTGTCCGATTTATTGCAAATTCGGACAACACTTGTCCGATTTAGACTAATCCGGACAAAATGCTATATGATAAACTCTTATCCGGATAAGATTAGATATACTTTACAAGAGATTGAGCGGATTGTTAAATCGTTGATTTCATTTGACCGGATTCCAAATCACTTGTTGATTTTATTTTTCAAGTCCTTAAATCGTTCAACTCTTGAGCGGTTTAATCCTTAACTTGAGCGATTTAGCTTTCTTTGTTGAGCGATTTATTTCTAAATCGATTGAACCTTGAGCGATTTATCCTTAAACCGGACAAGTCTTGACCGGTGTTCTTCTAAATCGTTTATGCCTTGAGCGATTTATTGTCCGGATTAACACTTAGATATTTCATATTCCATAAATCGGACACCTCTTGACCGATTTATTCTAATCCGGATAAACTTTGAGCGATTTAAAATTTGAACGGTTTTTGACTTTGACTATAAATATTCGTCTCATTTTTACTTTTCACTTTTTACTCCCATTCACTATTCATCGTCGTCTCCGGTCATACATCTGGTTTATCGCTCAAAACTGTTCTTGAATCTACATTGTTTCATCTCATTTCTCATAAGGGTTTACTTCGATTGATTCCCTTATTCATAATTCCTTGATCGTATTGGGCTTGTTTTGGACTGTTTGGACTGTTTCGTTAATCAATATTGAATTGAATCTTAAATCAAATCATAAAAGGATTAATACTAATAATCAGTCTTATCTCTGTTATTTGTTTCAAATAGAGTTTTCTTTTATTTTTTTATGTTATTTTTTGTTTCTTTTTGATAATTTTTAGTGTGTTAGTGTTTTTAGTGTTGTGTTTGTTTTTGACCGGATTTCTCACCAGAGAAGGTGATCAGAGTTTACTCCGATCAACCTTAATTTGGTTGATGATTGTCCGGATTAGTTCTTTTCTTTTAAGACTTAGTATTTATTTTTAGTTTAGTTTTGGTTGGTTTTTCTTTGAAATCCGGTCACCAAATTTTTTTCCTCTAAGTGTTTTGATTTTTTTTTCTTTATTTTTAAATTTTTTTTAGTTTAGTGATTTTAAATATTTTTTAGAGTCTATTTTTTTTTTTGTGTTGTTATTTTTTTTAATTCGAATTTCTTGAATAAAATGGGTTCTAATTTTTTAGAATTTTTACAGGTTAATGGCGGAGCTGAGACATCAATCTGACGAGGAATCTCACGTTCCTTCCGTCAGATCAGACAATATTCCAATTCACCCGCCTAACCAACCCATTCCTTCCGAAACATTATTTCCACAGATAACATACCTAGATATAAAGCCTAATAACCATGTATTCTCTTTTGTTATGCCAGCCGAATACCCTATTATCCAGGAAATTCTGAAAGGACACCCCATAGCATACTCTTTATCAGCCAATACACTTGTTCCAATGGTATATTTACAACAATTCTGGAGTACGCTTACTTTGGAAAAAGACGGTGATACAATTTATTTTGAAGGAGAAGTTGACGAATATGTCAGTCGTCTGACATTGAAACGACTAAGAAGAATTCTCCGTCTGCCAGGACCAGGCTCTACTGGTTTGGAATATTTTGTATCAGATGAACAACTGTGCTTAGACATCAAACGTTTAGGATACTCGGCAGAGTTGAATAACCCGACTCAATTCAAAAGACGATTCCTACCATCAAYCTGGCATTTGTTGTTCTCAATTCTGAATAGATGCCTGACGTCAAAGACAGCGGGCATAGATACTTGCAGTAGCTCGTTTCTCAAATTCTTTCATGGAATTGTCTTCTCGAGAAACTATGATTATGCTTTAGTCATATGGAATGAATTGGTGGAGCTGGTCAATGCAAAAAGATTCTCGTCTTAAGCTAGGAAATTTGTGCCCTTTCAGAGGTTTATGCAACTGTTTATTAAGCCAATGATCAATGCTAATGAAGATATTCCGGCCAGATCAAATTCTGAAAAAGGGCCGACATTTGTCATGACCAGAATTCGGCAGCATACAGAAGTAGAAGATTTGGATTCTATAATGGCAATACCACCAGAACTAATTGCCTTAGCTGATCAGACTGCTCAGTGCGTTATAGATTATAGAAGAGTGATAGATCTTATAGCTTAACCAGAACCGGTTGAACTTGCCCAAGGATCACCCCATGCCTCAGTTGTGAGAGAGGAGTTAGAGATAGAAGAGAGAGTTCAGGAACAGGGGCTACCTGAACAGGGAAGTGTGCTGAGGGAAAAAGAAATAGAGAGGGGTGAACAGGCGGGGGGAGCGTCTGATCGGCAGAGTACTTCATTTGACAGTACTTCCACAACTTCTTCAAGTTCGGAAGATACTGAAACCGACAATGAGGCAGTTCCTGGTGATCATGATGATGATGATGATGATGATGATAATAATGATGGAGCGGACGACCATGCTCAAACTATTCTTTCACAGAATATTCCACTTGGAACACTGGTTGATGACATAGATGACATTTTTCCAGAATATTCAACTCAACAGCCTTGTCCGAGCTTACATTCATTGTCGTTCAATATTGACGAATGTGATGATTATGACCGTATTCTTCAAGATCTTTCTAACGAAGAAGGAGATGAGGGAGTTGCAGTTGAAAATGTTGAGAGATTGAGTGAAAGGGACGTAGAAGAATATGGAGAGGGTGTGAGTGGAGCACAAAAAGAGTATCAAGCTCCTTCCCTAGCTGAAACACATAGTCGGGCACCCACATCTGCTACTGACATTCGTTCGTTGAATGTTGGTATTGAACAAGACATAGCTATCCCAGCTATGCAAATGCACACCCCACCCATCCACTCAACTGGTTCTCAACAACCATTGTTTCAATTGAACACGGGGATAGAGCACATCTGCTAACTACTTCTCATTTGGAGAATGTAGTTATTGAAACAAGTAGGCCGCTGCCCCAGCCTACGACATCGATTATGTGCACCTCGAGTCTAGAGCCGATACACATAGGTACACATGAGTCTAGAGCATCTGTTGCTCAAAGTGCAGTTCTTAGTGAACTTGCCGGAACAACCGGAGTGGTGTCATTTGACATTTCACAAGGACAGGTCGGAAGTCCTACCAATGCTAATATCATGCCAACATTGAATGTAGGCACAACAGTTTATTCAAATGTTGTTTCAACTGGTAATCTAAGTGATCCAGGTGTGAGCTTACTAGACTTCATGTCAAGGGAATATCTGGACGGCACCCTAAAGGCTGTTCAAGATAATATGGATGCACAAATGGCAAGTCTAAAAAGACTTCTGAAGGGGAAAGAAACAGTAGAAGAAGAGCAACCATCTGCGCCATCACCACCACATGTACCTGAGCCGTCGGTACAAAAACAAACGATGGATGAACTTAAATCGTTGCAATATGCAAAATTGATGGCATCTCAAAATCCCGACGCTGAAGATGCAGATTTGGTTGGGCTCTTAAGACAACAACTGGATATTAACCCTTTCGTTCGAGCCTCAGAGTTTTTGGCTTTTCAAGATGTGGTTGCTTCTAACTTCTCAAAAGTTAGCAAGTTAATCACATCCAAAACCCAAGATCTTAAAAGTTCAATGGATGCCCTTGTTGAACGGGTGTCTACTTTGAAAGAAACTTGCAGATCTCAGGCCATCTCTCATAAAAGAAGGCATGACAATCCGGATGATCTAGATAGTAATGGGGAGGAGAGGAAGAGATAGAGATTGGCTGACACATCTGAACAAGCTGCAAGGGTTGGAGATGAGCCATCTACTCAAGATGTAATTGCTGAAACTTCTGCCCCGGAATCTGTTCGGGAAAGAATAATTGAGGCCATTGTGATAGAAGATGAAGAAGAAATTGAGACAAGTCCTATGATCGAGCCAATGGTTGAAAAGCCGTCGGACTCCATAGTAGGAACAAGGTTGTTATTGGACTTGTCTGCCAATGTAGGTTTCAATGATGTGTTCTCCACTACTCTGGGTGGAGAGCAAGATTTTGGAGAGGACATTGATAACATTGACGAGTCAACTGGGATTTACTTTTTGAAGCTGATATAAATGATGAAGATCCAGTTTTTCCTATTCAAGATGACCATCAGACTATTCCAGAATCTTCCACTGCAGATGTACCTAGTGTATCAGATATCCCTGCTTCAAGAGAACATGTTGATCCTACAGAAATCTTCACCAAGAATTATGTGTCATTTCACATCAGAGCGAATTTTCCTGGTTACGATAGAGAAAGAATCCGAGAGCCGTACTTAGAAGATATCTACTTTGGAATTTTTATCTGTCATCGAAAAGTTCTGAGCGGTGATAAAGTCCWTGGTATTCATYGGYAGACCAAAGACTATCGCTTAGAATACAAACACCTTTTGAAAGCCAAGCGCCTACCTATAAGTGAAGTTCGTACCAAGCATCGGGTTGTCACGATCAAGCAGATTGATGCTCAAAAGCTTCTGAGAATCTGGTATCCTATGTTTACTGTGACTAGACAGGATGGACAGATTTGGAGATTCAGTGAAGCTGATTTTTCAAGCTTATATTTGGAAGATCTAGAGTATATGTACTTCGAAATCAGAAACATGACAAACAGGAAGGAGGGAGCTCTGATTGCTCTTGATGCTATTAAAAGATTTATGCGATGTCATGTGAAGTTGGCTAAGGTCATAGATGTTCAAATGGGTCTCGAAGACAATAAAAGAATCATCAACCTGAAAAGACCAAATCAAGACTTAGAAGATATTGATGCTTATCCTGTCTACATGATTCTTGAAAAGCCAGAGTTCGGGGTCATATATTTTGCTCAACTTCAAGTGAAGAAATTCATGAGATTCAGTGAGTTGAACGAATATTCAGATGGTACGATAAGGTTGGTAAGAAGGGCGCTTGACTTAAAAAGGGTAAACAATGACAAAGCTGTAGAATCAGAGAGGACGAGTTCCAAAGAAAGATATATGTTGATCAATGCTATAAATCTGCTCGAGGAGAAGATTCAATATAGGAACTCTCTAAGGAGATTAGAGAAAATTCTTGGACTTAGAAAGACAAAATTTACAAGAGTCCAAACTTGAATCCAAAGGGGGAGAATGGTGGGTTTGAGTAAGAGCTTTATTATTGTATTCAAGTTTCTCCTTAGTTTACATGCCTTTGTAATAGTGTAGCTTTACTATTTCCTTAGTATAAATAGTATTTTCCTTGTAATTGTCATTATCAAGTCATTAGCAGATTGTAATCAGATTAGAGCTGTAATTTTCTCTCTCAATCAAATCAATTACATTTGGTGATCTATTTTTTCAATTCTTTCATTCATCTTGTTCTTGAAGATTAATATCATTTTGTATGAATCTTGGACTTCACAAATATGCCCTTAACCTAATATATTATAATCTCATAAAACTCAATATGACCATCATCGACCACCTCTCGACCACTATTGATTTGAACCACCGCCGACCACCACCACCGACTACCACCAATCAGAACCACCACCGACTACCACCGATCTGAACCGCCGCCGACCACCACCACCGATCTGAACCACTGCCAACCACCACCATTGATCTGAACCACTACCGACTACCACCGATCTGAACCACCGCAGACCACCACCACCGACTACCACCGGTCTGAACCACCGGTCTGAACCACCACCAACCACCACCACCGACTACCATCGGTCTGAACCACCACCATCGACTACCACCGTTCTGAACCACCATCGACTACCACTGATCTGAACCACCACCAACCACCATTGATCTGAACCACCGTCGACCACCACCACCAACTACCACCGATTCGAACCACCACTGATCTGATTCACCGTCAATCTGAACCACCGCCGATAACCACCATCTGAACCACCATGGACCACCACCGATCTAAACCATGCTGACCACCACCACCGACTACCACCGATCTGAACCATCATTGACCACCGCCGACTACCACCGTCGACCACCACCATCGATCTGAAATACTCTCGACCACCACCATCGACAACCACTGATATGAGCCACCACTGATCTGATTCACCGTCAATCTGAACCTTCGACGATAACCGCCATCTGAACCACCATGGACCACCACCGATCTGAACCACTACCGACCATCGTCATCTGAACCACCACGACTACCATTGATTTGAATCACCGTCGGACACCGTCGACCACCACCGATTTAAACTACCACCACTGCCACCGCTTATTTAACCACCACTGACCACCTCCATCTGAACCACTGCGGACCACCATCGATCTGAATCATTGCGGACCACCACCATCTGAACCATTATGGACCACCATCGATCTGAACCACCGCCGACCACCATCGATCTGAACCACCGCCGACCACCATCGATTTAGTAACATCGTTTGGCTTATGATTATATTTGGGTTATGTATTTTATATTATTTTGCATATTAAATAATTATTTTATTAAAGTATTTTTAGTTTTAAAAAGTTAAAATTTTCAAAAAAAACGGCATTTTGGTCATTTACCAAAATTGTATTCCAATTCTAAAGTCACATTCTGTGAACCAAACAGAAAGATTTCAATTCCTTAACAGATTCCATTCCAATGTATGCCAACCAAACAGGTGGTCAAACCTGACAACATTCCATTCCAATTCCTTCAAAGTCAAATTCCTTTAACAGATTCCTTTCCATCCAAAAACATTATGCGAACCAAACGCCACCTTAGTTAAAGTTTCAGAATTGGAATATTCCATGCCTAAGCCCTTAGATCAATAAGAAGACAATTAAAACATTGATGTACTTCAAACAGCGTCTCAGTCTTTTCACAGAGAAAGCTTTCGTACTGCCTTACTAAATTGATCTTTCTAGTTTCTTGAACCTGAGTGGTTCCTTCATATTGAACATAAAGTGTGTCTCACATGGATTTAGAAGTCTTGAGCTTCATTACAGAGTGATAAATCTCGTCAAGAAGAGACATAGCTATCATAGACCTAGCGCGAGTGTCTATAGCTATCTTCTTCTTGTCTTCATCACTCCACTGATGAAGGAGCTTTGCCGTTCAGGAATCGCGGCGGTCGTAGTTGTTGCTGGAACAGCCAGAGAAATAGCAAATGGTACATATGGTCCATTTTTTATATAGTGTGGAATTTCAGGATCCATACCTTCCAAAAAGAGGGACATCCTGTTCTTCCATAGACTGAAGTTGTCACAGACGAACCGGGGAAGTTTGGCAAGAGATTCGTTGTCTTTTTTGTGTGTGTGTGTGTGTGATTTGCAAAGTCATTTGAAAGCAGTAAAGTTATCTAGAGAAGGAGATAAACTAATGCAGAAAACAACTAAACAACTTAGAGAAGATAGAACACTGCTCTGATACCACTTATTGGTCCCTTGAGAGTCTAAAGATATGTAAAATAGTTTGTAGAAGGGGGGATGAATACAAACACAGTATTTTTCAAATTTAAAATGTATATTGATAAAGAAGATCAATACAAATTTTACAAGACTGTTTGAGGAAATATAAGGTAAGAAAACCTATCTAAACAATCTTTGGTTACACACAAAATCTTAGCAAATGAGAAAAGAAATGTTGTAAAGAAAAGTTCTTTTACTTAAGCTCTAGAATGCTCAAAGTAAGAATTAGGTTAAGAGAGTGTGTTGTGCGCTCACTCTACATGGAGAAGAAACACTTCTATTTATACCTAAAGCATTAAATGTACATTTAATACAATATGGTAGGGTTAGAGTGTGTGTCAAGCCTTAAGAGGAAGGCTTGTCCTTTGCTACAGTGAATAGTACAAAAAGACTATTCATGAGCAGACATCCTTACCTAAAGTTGGTGGCCAATAGAGTTAACTAGTCGACTCCGTACCATACTAACATTTAGAAAGGGTATGGGTTTGTCCTTTGTGTGTATAAGGACAAGACAACAACAATCGTGCTTGGCAAGCTTCCTTTGATCGCTGAATGCTGGAATGACTTGGAAGTCTCTTCAGCATTTGCTGAGGCTTGAGCCATCTTCACACATATGTAGGCAGGCTTGTAATCACTGAGTACCGCTTCAAATCACGTACTCGCCAGCCTCTAATCTTCAGTTTTAGTCTTCGACTTTGGGTGAAGGTTCTTTGGTGTGAGTGTTGTCTTCTTGAAGTATCGTTGTCTCTGATTGAATTACAATACAAGTTCTTCAGCGATCACTGAACAGACTCAGTGATGATCGCTGGAACTGAAAAGACATAAACATAAATACATCGTATAAGTGAAAAGGAATTATCATCAAATCACTGAGAGAGAGGATCAACAACATAAGCAACAGGTTCTTGACTATTAGCAGTGTCAACTACTAATATGTCGTCAAGTGGCACAAACGTCATACATGCAGATTCAATAAATGAAGGTGACACAAACGAATAATTTGCACCCGAATCAAATAACACCTTAGCATGTATAGAATTCAGAAGAAATGTACTTGTTACCACGTCAGGTGTAGCCTCGGCCTAATTCTTTGTCATCTGGAATGATCGACCTTGCGCCCCTCCTTGCCCTTCTCTAGATACATTCGGTCTTCCACAGGCATCAATACATCATTTCCCATAGTCAACTGTGGAGTCTTTAACAATGGACAGTTGGGTCGAATATGATCCGGTGAATTACAATTAAAACACCCTCTAGTAACCGGACAGCTTCTTGATAAATGTCCTGCCTCACCACTTGTAACATCTTATTGGGTCCGTCTTACAATCACCCTGATGAATTTGTCGACATTGGGCACAAGCTCTTTCACTAACCTTCTGCACAAGTCTATTATCATATCTTACTGACTTTGACCCTCGAAAACTAGATGAAGGTCCTTTACATTTTCTCTTATCAACAACCTTTCCCTCTTCTCGCATGTTCTTATTTCATTCAGTGACTTATGTCGCATCCACAGTCCATGAGAAAGTGGTAGGGTTCATAGCAATCACATATTCTCGGATCGAAGGCTTTAAACCGCAAATATATCTCTCCACTTTCATGGATTCTGACGAAATGTAGTGTTCAACAAATCATGAGTATTCAATGAACTTCTCGGTGTACTCCTGAACAGTTCCAGAACCTTGTTCTAATTTCAAAAAAATCCTCCTCCATCTGTCTTACAGCTGTCTTGTGACAGAATTGATATTTGAATCTATTCACAAATTCTACCCAAGATAATGTTTGTAAAATATCCGTTCTAGCCAAAGACTCAACTTCCCACCAGAATAGAGCATTGGACTTCAATACAGAAATAGCAAACCGAACATTATCTGTCTCTGGACACTTAATAGTGTTGAACATAGATTCAATTTCTTTGATCTAGCACATGGCTTTAACTGGATCTCTTTCTCTAGAGAATGTTGGCGGTTTGCATGACAGAAACATTTTGATGTCTCCCTCCTTGATGTGTGCAATCGGAACAGAGGGATTTATTTCTATTCTCTCTGTTTCAGCCCTAGAAGGTATCCCCATAATAGATGTCAAGGTTTCTCGTAACTTCCCCATCTCTTCTTCCAACATATCTCTAGTTATATACTCTGGTTGAGGCATATGTTCTTGATTGACATTTCCAGAATGAGATTCTCCATGATCAGGATGAGTCTCAGTCTGACTCCTTCCCTGGGCCTGGCTTCTCCCTCAGCCTCTACCCCTGGTTCTTCCCCGACCTCTACTCCCAGAAGTATTAGTTGGAGGATTGACAGGAGATTCCTCTCTTTCTTCAGACTCGGAGCGGGCGATTCTCTCAGATCTTCGAGTTCGGCTAGACATCTGCAAATTTCAATATTAATAATCACGTATTCACATTCCCAAATATAATGAAGTATTTAAGTCCAGATATGTACCTGTGAATTCATAATTACACTGGTCAGATGTAATTAGAATTTACCTTACACATTGTTCTTTTAACTCATCATATTTATTCCCAATGGTGCTAACTATGTCTGGGACTCCTAACATGCAATGAAATAGTTTAAGTCTAGGTATCATGCTTTAAATACCTAAATCTCTTAAACTCAGGCTCTGATATCACCTTTTGTAACACTCGATCTCATACATTGCATGTAACACATACTTCATTCAACATAAATACATGTATTACACCACTTAGGTTCCAAAGTACAAGAAATTATCGTACAAAATACATAGCCCAAAAATTCCAAAATACAAATTCTTGTACCAATATCTACAAAACTAGATTCATCATAAACTAGTCTTCACACAGATATACACATAGGAAAATAATACATATGATGAGTTAAAAGAACAGTATGTAAGGTAAATACATATTTATTTTCACACAGATCTTCACTAGATTCATCTAATATATTTGGTTACCATCACGTAACTCAGTGGTTCCTGCAATACATATTAGAAATACAAAATGAGGGTTAGATCAAAAGGTCTATTGAGATCCCTTTTTCCATGTAATTACAGGGTGAAGATAACCAAAATCTTTATTTAAAATC
The DNA here is from genome assembly GCF_001531365.2 of Cynara cardunculus var. scolymus. Taxonomy (NCBI): domain Eukaryota; kingdom Viridiplantae; phylum Streptophyta; class Magnoliopsida; order Asterales; family Asteraceae; genus Cynara; species Cynara cardunculus. The sequence continues at coordinate 27,130 of NW_020201639.1, forward strand.
AACTTTTTATTTAAACAGATACATAATCATATAATTCACAATTACCAGTGCCCTGCTGATTCCCAAAGCCAATCTCTGACTTTACAAATAACATTTTAAGTAAAACAGGATAGAACCTTTCAGGTTCCTCATAACTCATCTCTAAACGTTTTCAATAGAAACATAGTTATTCAAGCCTTTGGTCAAAAGTCGATTATCTTCTCCTCAATAACAACTTTACTACCATTTCCAATAAGAACCATGTTCCTGAATCTTTAAATCACAAAGAAATAAGGACTCAGAAACATCGTAATCTTAAAGGATATAATAGTAAGAGTTATGTTAATAGTGCACACACAAATGCCACCTTTATATCCAAAGGTACACCTTTCCTTGATATGCTACCCTTATCCCAAAGTACACCTCTCCTTGATATGCCACACTTATTTCCTCATCAAAATTTACAGATTATTCCCAATCAGGATAGACCGAAGTCATAAACATTCTGATGGAACATCATCTATAGTTTTAACTAGAATCCGTTTCAAAAACAAACATTAAATACTCTTTCTTTATCATTATAGAAAGAACCATATACCATTACATAATCCACCTTTGAATAAAATATTCATTACTTATCCGCCCATCAAAATTGTTTTAGCCGGATTCACATCTGGTCAACTCCGAATAATCCAATCAACAAAAAAACTTAGCCGGACTTCATATTCGGTCATGCCTTGGCTGGATTACATATCCGGACAATACCTTCCCAAAAACATTGATCATAATTGAATCCTGTCAATACATATACTTAAACTCTTTATAACACAAGTCTAGTTAAAGAACCCGAACGGCCTTATAGCCGGATTGGTACGTGTCCGTACGGCACGCTAGCCGGATTAAGACATTTCCGAATGGCTCGTTAACCGGATTAGACCGTATCCGGACGGCACGCTAACCAGACTAGGCCGTATCCGGACGGCACGCTAACCAGACTAGGCCGTATCCGGACGGCACGCTAGCTGGACCCCTACTTCTCTGGTCAAAACTGTGACTGGTTTCATAGTTTCAAAATCTTTCTAACACACTATCCGGTCAATACTTTGACCAGATATGCCTCTAATCCGATCAATATGTTTTCAAAACAAAAACAGAATTCAAAATATTGAAGATGAGATTCATATACTTTGAAATATTAAAACCACTCACCTTATGTAATTTAGCAAATGCAAATCAACTTCAGATTCCAAATCAAAACAAGTAATCCGTACAAAACTCTCTCTCAAGTTTTATCGCAAAGGCCAGGAAAACAAAACCCTTCCTTTGGAGCCTTTACCACCTTTTATACCCCTTTCCAAAAGTGGAAAGGCGGCTAAAAGACTCATGTGCATGCCCTCCATAATAATTAGGCATGCATGTATACCTACTTAATCCATGCATACAAATATAATCATGCACACTCACTTACATACAATCTCATGCATGCATTCATATTATGCATATATCTTTCATGCATAAAAATTACACATACTCACATGATCAAATATAACAATTTTTCATGCATTCACATAATCATATATCAAATAATCACATAATGATTACCTCAGGTTATAACCAAGACCCGGTTATCACAATCAAATAAGGGGAGATTGTTGATCCTCTCTCTCATTGATTTGATAATGATCCTTTTTATCTATCGAAGTAGTATGTCGTTCAGTTTCAGCGATCTTCACTGAGTCTGTTCAGTGATCGCTGAACGTTTATTGTAGTCGTTCAAAGACTATTATACTTCAAGAATACAAAACTCACACCATAGATCATTCAGGTCGAAGATAGAAGCCGAATATTAGAGACCAGCAAGTTCATGATCTGAAGCGGTATTCAGTGATAACAAGCTCGTCTACATATGTATGAAGTCTGCACAAGATTCAGCGAGCACTGATGAGGCCTTTCAGCGTCATCCTAGTATTCAACGATCAAATGTATCTTGTCGAGAAATATTGTTTTTGTATTGTCCTTCCAAACACAAAGGACAAACCCCTACCTTTCTAAGTATAATATAGTACGGAGCCACTCCTTTGACTCTACACATGCTTACCTACTCTATGAAAGAAGACTGCTCACATATGGCCAAAAATCTGGCATATATGAACAATGGACAAGCTTTCCTCCAAAAGTTTGATACATGCCCTGTAGCTTCTGAATTGCAATGCAATACGTATAAATAGCTGAGTGGTTCTTCTCTCAGTTATCATCTTCCTCACTAAGAACTTACTCAAGAAGTTATTTCTCTCACTACTCTCTATCTAAGAGAAAAACCCACTTTAACAAGTGAAGAGCACATTTACTCTTACCTTATTTCTTGTAGCAAATCTTTTGTTATTGCTATTTGTAATCTTGTGTGTATCTTGGATTGTTTAGATAGGATATGTATCTTATCTCTTTCGCAAACAATCTATAAAATTTGTATTAATCTTCTTAATCAATGTATAATATTTAAAGGTGAAAGTTTCTATGTTTGTATTCATCACCCCTCCCCCTTCTACAAAGTTGTTACCTATAAACTATTGTAGACCCAGCTGTGACCAACAATTGATATTTTGAGATCTCAGTCTGAAGCTTCATCATATATCTTGACTAGAATATAGATTTTATTATTTAAGGATGAGGTCAGAAGGAATTTCTTGAGCGTTAGAGATCTTATCAAATCAACTTCAAATTCTCTTCAAAAGACACTGTCAGTTTTATCTGAAAAGGTTCAAACCTTGGAGGATACTTGTAAATCTCAGGCGGGGTTTTTCAAATGATCAAGATGAAATTAAAGAACAAGTTTGATGTTGATAAGAGAGAGAAGGTAAAGATGGATGAGAAAGACAAAGAGTTGATTACCAAAGCTTTAGGTTGTATTAAAGATCGACTAAAGTTTAGAAATGTTATCAAAAGATTTGAAACTTATTTTGGACTTAAAAAGAAAAGAAAAGGGTTTGTACAGAGATTGCAACTTGATTACAAGGAGAGAATGTTGGGGTTTAAATTGTAACTGTAATCAAGATGTAGGGGCTTATCTTGTAAATACTCTTGGGTATAAATACTTTTCAGCTAGTTTGTTTTAAAAAAACAAGCTCTTTCATTGTAATGTGTATCAACTTGTAATTCTCTCTTTCAATATCAATGCCAAGATGATTTCTCTATTAATGAACTTTGGAGCCTTTGTTCATATAACTTGATTATGGGTTTAACATACAAAAACTACTCTATCTCAAACAGAAAAAAAAACGACTTTCGGACCTTTAAAACAGATCTCCACTGTTGAGGACATACATACAAATTCTATGAAGTCTCTGTCTAAAAATTACAACGAACCGATCCTTAAATCTCTAGGAAATGGCAAAACGACACGAGTGCACTTTTAGTGTAGATAAAAATTTCCATCTTTTCTATCTCACTTTTGTATTTTATGGACTTTTTTTTGTCTTAAAAACACTAGGATACAAGACAATATCAAGGCTGTATTGAACCACTTCATTAAGGGGTTGTTTGGCAGTTGCTAAACATGTTTGGTGAAAGATGATTAAGTAGTCAGAATGATTAAAAGCGTCTTATGATATTGTACAAACTGAAATATAGTTGTCTGGTAATTGTTTAGAATAAAATCTGGGCTCTGAATTGTTTAGGGGCCCAAGATATAAAATCATTTGTAGATTTTAAAACTATTAAGAGAAACATTTTTTTCGGGAAAATTGCACCAAAATAGAACCAACTTTCACCTGATTCCTATTTTGGGGAACCAACTTTCAAAATCGTCATTTGGGGAACCAACTTACACCTGATTCCTATTTTGGGGAACTAACTTGCACTTGATTNCATTTGGGGAACCAACTTACACCTGATTCCTATTTTGGGGAACTAACTTGCACTTGATTCCTATTTTGGGGAACCAACTTTCAAAATCGTCATTTTGGGGAACCAACTTGAACCTGATTTCTATTTTGGGTAACCAACTTGCAAAATAATTATAAAAAATAATTAAAATTCGTTTTTTTTCAAAAATTAATGCAATAAAATCTATTTTTCATTTCAAATCTCGGTTTTTTTAAAATTCAGATATCAAATTGAAGATTTTTAAAAAAATCCAAATTAACACAATAAATATTGTTTTCTACTAATGAAAAAAAAATCAATTTAATAAAAAAAAAATTAATTGATGCAATAAAAAAAATATTAAATATCACATTCAAGATTTTTAATAGATATAAAAATCTTGAATGTGATATTTAATAGATATAAAAATCTTGAATGTGAAATTTAATATTTATTTTTTATTACATCAATTGATTTTTTTTGCATTAGTAAAAAACATTTTTTATGGTGGTAATTTGGAATTTTTGTTTAAAAAAATCTTCATTTTGATATCTGAATTTAAAAAAAATGAGATTTGAAATGAAAAATAGATTTTATTGCATTAATTTTTTTAAAAACGAATTTTAGTTATTTTTATATAATTATTTTGCAAGTTGGTTCCCCAAAATAGGAATCAGATGCAAGTTGGTTCCACAAAATAACGATTTTGAAAGTTGATTCCCCAAAATAAGAATCAGGTGAAAGTTGGTTCTATTTTAATGTAATTTTCCCCTTTTTTTTGTCAAACAAGATTAAATTCTTAACGAGTTTTAGTAATTAAGAGGTCGACTCTTAATTAAACTATTAATAACTAAACAAACAACCCCTTATTCATTAATAATTAAACAAAGCCTTACAAAATATTAGGAGAACTTATCTAAATATTATTCTTGTAAATATTCCTCAAAACTGAGTATAGAAAACCCCTTTAGAATATATTTGTCCGGTATTTGTTGTAGATTGATGTTCTTATCCGACCAGGGGTATTTGTGGCCGATAACCAACTCCCATTTCCAGATGAACTCGCTGCACAATTAATCACTCGACCATTTTCGTCCATGACTGGTCTCGGCATTGGGATTGCTAGTCTCAGCATTAACACCACAAGAATCAGACACCCAAACATCCAGTTTTCTGAGCTCACACCAAAACCCATCAAAATCCCATTTCACTCATCTCTTTTCCTCACAAAGTTACCAACTAACGAGCCTAAAACCCTCACTCTTCGACCCAGTTCTGTTTCCGAGAGCTCAGTATCATCATCAATAGGAGCCGAATCCCTCGATGATGTTGATGATGACCCAACTGCAGAATTGAGTTATCTCGACCCCGAAACTGATCCAGAGAGCATTACAGAATGGGAATTGGATTTTTGTTCTAGACCTATTCTTGATATTAGAGGGAAGAAGATTTGGGAGCTTGTAGCTTGTGATAGCTCTTTGTCCCTCCAGTATACCAAGTACTTCCCTAACAATGTTATTAACAGTGTTACTTTGAAGGATGCAATTGTGTCCATTTGTGATGAATTGGATGTGCCTTTACCTGATAAAGTTAGATTCTTCAGGTGATTCTTTGATGGTCATTTATTGATTGCTCGATTACTTGTTTATTGTCATTGGCTAATTCTAATATTGGTAGACTGAAGTATTTGTTTATTTGATGATTGTTGTAGGTCACAAATGCAGACAATCATTACTAAAGCATGCAAAGAGCTTGGTATAAAACCGATTCCTAGCAAACGGGTGTGTGCGACGTAGTTTCTAATCTACATCTTAAGTAATCAATTCACTTGTCGTAGCCTTAAACTCATCATCACCCCACACTTGTTGTTTCATGTGATACTTTCTACTGTAGTCTTGGTCTAAGTCTTCGTTACTCATGTGATTGTTGTCAATCTTTTTGCACATGGAGACATAAGCATCTGCAGTTGAATAAAGCTTATTTTTTTGAGTGCTGGGCTCAAATTTGTTGATCGTGGGTCTTGAAAATTCAGTTATAGGGCGCCTTAAGTGTGTGTTAATCAGCTCCAAGGATATGACAATATACCTCAAAGACATGTCTGTAATAATTTTCTGAGGTCTGTCAGTCCCTTGATCCTTGAAATGTTCAATTTCAGATGAGTTAGACTTTAACTTGAAGATCGATAAGAATAAATTTTGATACCAACATATAACTCCGAACTGAGAAGGAAGTATTAGGAAAAAATAACGTATGAGGTACAATTATAATCATCTCTGAACAGAGTTTGAGTTTCAAGAAGACATGCTTTGACTTTCTGAAATCAAAAGGAACCCCACCCCTAGTTTGCGACAAGTCAATCTGAATATTAGCGAGTAGAAATTGTTAAGTACCATGATACATTAAGGCATTACTACCTATGAAATAAAGAAAATGTTTGATGAGAAGAAAAACTCACTAGTCTATGTGCTAAAGATTATAATGAAATCGATAATGACATCTTTTGTTGCATTTGAGGGGACTCTATTGGCTCCTGGAAAGAAAAAAGTTGGTTGTATATGAAACAAGATTCAATGGTCTTGTAGAAGAGAACAGTTAGAAAAAGAAAATGAAAAGAATCAAGCAAATATGTAAAAGAAATCTGCAAATATTGAGGAAACAGAAGGTCTGTGTGTATGGAAGTTGTCAACTCCTTGAATGAAGGTGTAGAGACAACGGTTTGGGGTGAACTCCAATGAGTAACAGATTATGGACTTGTAGACAAGTAGATTAGAAGAGTGTCTATTTGTTGTTATTAAATATTTTATGGCGTCATTGAACTGGATCTCATGTCCATCTTTCAAATATGAAACGTTCATAATAAGCAGTAACCAATAAAATTGCCCAGAAGGTTTTACAAGTTGCCATAATTGTCTCATGTTTAAAGAAACGTGGCGCATTGTACCTCTGCTTACATCTACATCGCTTATATGCATTCTACTGGTACCCTTAACTACAGCTTTAATATCTCTCAAATGGCTGCCTCTCCAGAATAGCTTAAGCCCGACCTCTAGATGCCAGATATTCATGAATTTAACTGGATTATATCTTACCTCCTCTCCAGAAAAGATGTTCTCCCTCCGGTCAATGCTTGACTCGCACGTAATTTTTAATCCAAGTTTTTGACTCATAATCAATTACATAAAGTACCCTTCATCAGCCAAAATTGAAAAACCTTGTGGGCCACAACCAATTTCACCAATATCTTGTGATGACTGCTAATGGGCAAGTAGGTACATTTTGGATTGAAATCTTTCCAAAAACGAATTGTTTCATATTTTTGGGACAAACCATAAATAGAAAGTGTTGCATTCTCGGGACAGAGGGAGTACGATGTAACCTTTTAGGTCAACTAGACTACTTTTGTGGCAGGCTTAAACCAGCATTTTATATCTTTGGTGTTTTGTTATAACATTTAATGTAATAATCAATGCTTGCTCTAATAATGAAGGATGTATCTTGGATTATAAAAGTATTCCATTTGACCATCATGTCAATTTGGAGCTTTTTTCCTTCTTTCTCTCTTTTTTTTGTCGAAATGGAGGAATCATCTAGCTTAAGTACGGCTACCATACCATAAATGCCATCGTAGTGAGGCATGTTTATTTAAATGTTTTTCTTCTGATTATAGCATATGTTGCAGTTAAATTCTTTTATGACCATTGTTGTAGTTAATTGTAGAGGTTATACTGCCATTTCTAAAAATTGAACTTACATTTATGATTTATGTTTGCAACTTTGCCATTTCTTTTCAATGTAGAACTTGATATGCTGAAATGTAACATAAATTAGGTTATTTTTTTTCTTATTTCAGTGTTTGTCTCTCCTTCTCTGGCTGGGAGAACGGTATGAAACAGTATATACACGACATCCTGGTTTCCAGAAAGGATCCAAGCCTCTCCTTGCACTTGATAACCCGTTCCCAATGGATCTTCCTGATAGTTTGTATGGGGAAAAATGGGCTTTTGTTCAGTTGCCTTTTTCAGGTAAATTCAGAAAACCTTTAAGTATATGTGTTTGTGTCCATGTGGGGTCTCTGAAACAACAGCTCTACTCCTTTGGGAGAGGTCTGTGTACACCCCCCCTCAGTGGACCCACCTGCTGATGGGAGATACTGGTTTGGTTTGGTTTGGTTTGGTTTGGTTTGGTTTGCGTGTGCACATGTGCGCAAATGTGGGGTTAGCCTCTTCGTTAGAAAACCGTACTCGTTTCCTTGCACCCATGCTGGTCCATTTTGCTCAAATTCACCTATGAATAGATGTTATTTGAGGAGTCACCCAAATTTTTTTAAAACCGCAAGCTTGATTAACAGGACTGTTATAGGGGCTAAGATGGATGTTGGTTCTCCTGAAACATAAATTTTCCTATGCTTGGTATCTATTTTATGAATTGGTCAATATAACGTAACAAGGTGATGGTACCACATTCAAAATGTTGTTTACGAACCGGTGGTCTTCATGACAACAATCTCTCTTCTCCAAGGGGTGGAGACTTGCTTAGTGTGGGATTTAGTGGGTTCATATCATTTCGTTTGGTTTTCACTTCATTAAACATGCTGTATAAAGGTCTATTTGATCATTTGAGATCTAATGATGTAATTTAAAGAACAATAGGCATTAGATGGGAGAGTATGTTGGAATCATGTTATGGAGTCATTGCAAGTAAAAGATTGTTTAAAATATTTGTTGGGTTTTGCTCCTTTTTTTAGATTCTAGAGGCCCAATGTTTCACTGTAGCTATTGAATTTCTTGTGTTTGAGAAGTATATACGGTCACATGTTAAATTTTACTTGATTTAAAATTACTATAAAAAAAATATATGGAACTCTCAAATGTAAATGGTATTGATGGATCTTTCAACTTTTCAGACGTTAAAAGGGAGCTATTATCACAAGAAAAATCATTTGCCTTCGGTGCAACTTTGGATTTGGATCTATTGGGGATCGAAATGGATGACGAGACGTTGATTCCTGGACTGGCTGTGGCATCTTCACGTGCTAGGCCATTGGCAGGTGTGTACATAATTCACAGCAAGGTAGCTACTGCTTCCATTGCTAAAAGGTCTGCATTTTGACTTTTGAGGTCAACCAAATTACATTTTGACTTCAATCGGGTACATGTCCCTTGAAATTCTTAGAAAGATTATGATTACAGTATACTCTATTAACAATATTCAAAAAAGAACAAAACAATGGTGTTAACTGTATAGCAACATCCATATTGATTCTGAATTTGAAACTTCGTTTGACCTCCGGGATCAAAGTCAAATTCCCATAAGCCAATCAGCATGTCCAGGCACTGCTTCTAAACTGGAAACAGCTTGAAACATGTTGATTATGCCATGCAGTTTTCACAAGTAGAGGGTCTGAACCTTACGAATTAGCTTAATTGGCAATAAGGCTTTGGCATTTGGGGCTCCTCCGGAGAGGTCTCCTCTTCAAGTCCCTCTAAGGCCATTGGGATTTTCCTTGCTATTCTCTAGGGTCCCATGGGATTAGTCGAGGTGTGCTCAAGTGAGCCTGGACACCCATTGTTAATGAAAAAACAGAAAAACAAGGGGGTCTGCACGGAAACAACCGCTCTACTTTTTGGAGTAGAGTTCAAGTATGCCTAAACATGATCATACCCCCTAGACCCCACCTCTAGATGGGATATGCTGGTCTTGTTTGGTTTGGTTTCAGAAAACACAGTGATTTGACTTTGCGATACATCGTACTGTAATCTAAAAGACGACAGAAATTAATTGTTCCTGCAGCTTGGATGAACGGGTTAGAAGTCTGTTCGGTTGAAGCTGACTTAGCTCGTGCTAACCTGGTTCTATCTGTCGGGATTTCCACCTGTTATGTTTATGCCTCGTATAAGAAATCATCGGTGACTACATCCGAGGCTGAAGCTTGGGAAGCAGCAAAGAAGGCCAGCGGAGGTTTGCATTTCTTAGCAATCCAAGATACATTGGATTCGGATAATTGCGTCGGGTTTTGGCTGTTATTGGACTTGCCGCCATCACCTGTTTAAGTAAAATTCGGGTATATATGTGGTTGTATATTGATGTTACCACAAGGGGTCGAAAATGGTCGACTTTGAATCAGATCATGTGTTGTACTTGGGCACTTTTATCATCACATAGCATTAGTATGATCCAATATTTTCTTAATACAATGACATATTCCAAATTTCCAATCAATCACTTGGAGTCAATAGAGATTTCTTTCAGTTATGTATATACTACTATCTCACAACAGGAGTTTATTACACTACAATAAAATGGTTCTTTTGGGATCTCCAGACAGGGGCGGAATACGACCGTTGCAGTTCGGGGGACCGAAATATAATAGTACAAAAATTTAGAGATCCAATGATACGCACACAATTGTTTTTGCTCTTTTTCCTATGATCTAATATTAAATTTTAGAGAAAATTTGTCTAGGGAAGATTAAGGAGTCGTTTATCAAGTTCTAACCAGTCATATTGCCTTACCGGATGAACATAATAAGAATCGAGAATCTTACACGTAAGGCTCAAGAATCTTACCGGCTAGTGTTTAGTGGGTAAATTGTTGCATATGATGTCATTTTGATAGAGCACAAATTTTAACCAGCAAGATGAATGATAGTGTCAAATCTTACCGGTAAGTATTTATCAGATAAATGTTTGGATAAAGGACCTCTAAAACTCAAAACCTTAAAAATATTAATACAATTTTGTTATGTTTTTTATACTATTATGAACAAATAAAAACAAAACCTTTAGATTAATAATATAACACTACATACAAAATTAATCATTATTTTTTATATTATTTAAAAACTAATTCTTATATATAATTTACATTAATAATTTAATGTGTAGTTCATGGAATGGAAGGAAAAATGCAACATATGGGATTTGAGACCGTGACCTCAAAGATATGGTCATAAAATAATAACCAATTGAGCTGTCAACACCATATGTTTTACATAGTTCATGAACTCTATTTGTGTAAAAAAGAGAGGAGGCCACCATGGCCCCCATGGGGTTCCGCCTCTATCTCCAGGTATCTTAATAGTGTATTTAGCGAGACATTTTACTTTATACTATATATATTAATAATTGTTTGTACCTAGTTCTTGTGTGTTATATGTGACACTAAGGCCATAAACAACTTATGCCATGGTGATAGATTGACGATGATGGGCAACAAAGGACCCGGATTCTGGAATATTTTTAGTTGCAGCATCAAATTAGTTGCAAATATAAAATAAAAATTAATTATAAAAAATGTGGTTTCACTATAAATGATAAACAAGTTATCTACTAGAATTGTTCACTACGGCTCTTCATCTTTTATATGGGTTGTGTAATGCCCTAATCCTGATGGTTGTGCTTGCATTCTTTTGATACTATCAAGTCCTTTATGTAAAGTAAATTTAAATGTATTTCTTTTCATGGTTATGCTTAACATGCATAAAATTTACATGCCTTCTACGTGTAAAGCAAACATGATAAAAACATCTTATTAAATTTTTCATAATACAAAAAAATACATTTACCTATGTAACACCCCTAAATCCATACATTGCATATAACACATATTTCATATATAGAATACATGTTTTCCCCCACATAGGTCCTTGATACAAGAGTCTATAATGTAAAATACGCAACCCAAAAATTTCAAAAGTACATGTTCTTGCATCCTAGCATCTATGCTTCCAAAACAGCTAAGCACATAGGGAAATAATTCACATAATGCTCTTTCCCTTATTATCTTTACCTACACACATATTTTTGAAAACACGAAATGAGGGTTTGACATGAATGTCTAGTGAGGTTCCCTTTTTATGTAATGCAGGGTGAAGATCACCAAAACATTTATTTCAAATAATTCATCTTATGTAGCAAAACTAAAATCATACTGTTTTGGTCCATCGAGCCTCTGGTTCCAAACCACACTTGGAATATATTTCAATAACTAGGACCAGAGCCCCTTTGGCCTCTCTTCCAGAGCTTTTGGTTCCTCGACCAGAGCCTCTAGTTGTACTAACCAGAGCTTCTGGTTCAAAAGACATGATCAACCAGAGCCTCTCTGGTTTAATGTGTAAGCCAACCAGAGCCTCTCTGGTCTGTTTTTCATAAAAAGATTCTAAGTATATAATCCTTTTCTTAAAAACTTTTAAAAATATGATTTTGACATAGAAGCTCTTATCAATAGATACAGAGTCTCTGATCCAATTAGTACATTTAGTAAAAACTTGCTCATTCTTTAAATCAATAACCAGAATCATCTGGTCCAATAATGAGGACCAACCAGAGCCCCTCTGGTTCCTTACAAGGAACAACCAGAGCCCCTCTGATTCCTCATAAAAATGACCATTCTGTTCCTAAACACTTTTAACCAATATCAATGGCCATAGGCCAAGTTTTCCCCCTCTCAATAACATCAATACTATTATTTCTAATAAGAACAATATCTTTGAGTTCTCAAATCACAAAGAAGTAAGGACTCAAATCTATWGTARTCTTAAAAGACATAACAATAAGAGCTATAATATTCACACATAATTCTCACCCTTATATCCAAAGGTACACCTCTCCTTGATATGCCACCCTTATTCCAAAAGACCCCTCTCCTTGATATGTCACCCTTATTCCAAAAGACATATCTCCTTGATATGCCACCCTTATTCCTTCTTCAAAATCTATGAACTAGTTCAGATGAAGGACCGCAATCACAACTATCTTATCGAATCCTCATTCATAGTATTATCCATAAAATCTATAGATTAATTCCAAATGAAGACAGATCAAAAGAATATTCTCTATAGTTTTCAACCAACAGTTTTATCATTAAAACCTTTCAAACTCAAGAACAATCTATTCTTTCAATGGTTTCCAAAAACATCATATCCCTTTTTAAATCCTCAAAACAGGATATCATTTCCAAAATTGTTTTAAAGAAGCAATCCCTTCTTTATCTTTCCCAATACAGTTTTTAATACTCAAATATATAACAATAACACCTTTAAACTATCAAAATAGTTTTTACTATCTTTTCTTCAAAACCAACATAAAGACCCAGTAGTTTATATAACAATATATATAAAAGTTTTAATCATCAAAAACTCACTTTAATAATCATAGGTTCTGCAGATTATAAACACACAGTAGATCTTTAATTAGCACAGAATCTTCAAATCACTTTTGTGTATTAATCTTTCTCAAGAATTCTTTCACTGCCACACACTTTCTTTTTCTCAAAAAGGTTTCTTTCTCCAAAAATCAAGATAAGGTATGATCTTATCTTTTTCCTTCTTTATATATTTTTCTAACAAGGCGGTGATGGTTTTATTAAAATAAAACTCTTTGACGGTGAAAGTTTTAACCAATAAAGGTAATTTAGGCGGTGAGTTTTTCATTATAAAATTCATGATTTCTTAACCATGAAGGTATAAGTTTTTAAATAATATAATAATATTTCCACCAGAATATCTTATCACAAATATGCACCACCTCATGTATGCTTCACAC
>NW_020201639.1:40531-51318 GCF_001531365.2 Cynara cardunculus var. scolymus
ATCTTTTCACATATATGCATGCACAATATCATGTTCACATTTCACATATATAGTTTATGCATTTCTACTTAGATATGCATATTTCACGTAATCCATATAATAAACATGTATAAATTACCTCAACTCAGGTTGTCTAAAACCTGGTTATAACAACCTAGCATATATGTATCTCAGTAAATCTCTTAATATACTCACCTTGCTTTGCACTTAGCTTTTCTTCTACTTCAATTCCGCACTTCAAACTTTGTATTGTTGTTTCCTTTGACAGTGTCTTATTACTCTTGGATGGAAATAATGGTTCCATTTCAACCTCTATTTATAGGTGATTAAAATATAAAATGGATAAAATTTTCTTCACCTATCATGCTTCTAACTTTTGTGTCTCATGCTTCCGGCTCTTCTTTGTCATCAAGAATTTTGTCAAAGCCTACTTCTAACTGTAACAACTTATAACTAGTTTGTTTAGTCTTAGACGTGCTTTCTCATCAATAGTTTTGTCAATACATACTTCTAGCCTTAACAACTCATATCTAGTTTGTTTTGTAATGCTTATTGAACTTACTTTGTCAAGTGTTTAGGTTTGATTTATCATGATTTGCCTTGTAACTATTTTTTTCCGTGTGAAATATGATTATTAGTAGTTGCTAATGTCGGCTAGTTGCTTATGCTTTTGTAGTGCACTTAATTTTGATCAGAATAGTTGTGTTTAAAACTTAAAACACTACAATCTAATATATCTATACTACATTAATAAACATATACATCAAAGTCTTAAGTACAACTAATAAGACACAAAATACTAGCATTTTATGCATGAATTAAAGAAATCTCTTAATTACAATACGTAAAGCATGATGTACAAGGTGTTAATGCATGGTTTTAAAACAATCCTAAAAAATCAAGTTTGGTATATTCACAATATTCTTTACCTCCTCTAAAGTTTTCAGTTTCTTTTAGGAAACCCATTGACCAAAACCTAGACTTTTCCAAAATTCAAATTCAAAATTCAAAGGCCTTATATTTCCAGATTGATAATTCCTGCTCCAAAGAATGATGATTCAACTCCCAAAGTTTCCTCTTCTAGCTCTTGCGATTGAGTTTCAGTAGCTAACTCACTTTTAGTCTCCATGATTCCTATCAAATCGTCGACTACCTTCTTCATTGCTCGCTGACTCACTCCATATGAACGTTTTAAACAATATCTCAATGAATTTCTTACAAATGATTTTATTTTCCTGTTTATTCAAACATAATTCCGAATGTCATTTTGTAAATTACAAGTGTAGGAAAAAAAACCACCATGCCTACGTTAGTATTTAAAAATCTAGAAACAACAAATGTTACAACATTGAAAATATAGTAATCCAGCAATTCCAGTTCATATAATATTAATTCAAAATAACATATTCATATTCAAACTGAAAGGACAAGTGCCAATCGATATTCTCACTTACATTTATATAAAATTTATACCCCGTTGCATTGCGCGGGTACACAACCAATATATATATATATATATATATATATATAGATGACAAAAAGTAAGAATCTTACCTAGTAAGAGCGAAGGCAAGAATCGAGAGTCAACCTGGTAAGTGAGGGCGATAACTCTTACCATGGTTAGCGCTTACCGAGATAAATTGTTGCATACGATGCGTTTTGGTGAATAAAATCTTACCCAGTAAGTAAATGATAGTGTTGAATTTTACCGGTGAACGCTTACCGGATAAGTGTTTAGGTAAACAGCCCCCAAGTTTCAAAATTTATCTCTTCTTCCTTTTCAACTTCAACCAACGGTTCAACTTGTTTCTCTACAACTACTCGATCAACCACCGGTTCAACAATCATTTGCTCAACAAATCTTTCAGCTTCTTGTTCCATAACTGCTTTCTTTTGTTCAGTTGTGACATCAATCTCTTCATTTTCTTTCTAAATAGTCTCGTTTTGTGGCTTGATGATTTTAGCCATATCAATATTGACAGAAAACTCACAAGGCAGAGGCATATCCTTGGCAAAAACCCTTCTTAGAATTCTCTTCATTTAAACAAAAATTGAAGCACTATTTCACCAAGTTTCTAAGCTCCAATCTTTCACCGATCTTCTTCAAAAATTCTTCAAGTAACAATCTTTATCTTGTCACTAAACCATCTCAAAGTTGATGAAGAATAACTTAGGATATCATATATTATTATGAACAAATTGATTGATATATTGTTGTTTGGATTCTTGTAAGAAAACCCAATATCTGGTAAGCTCAGAATTTTCGTTGATACTGAATCATTTTCATATATCTTTCTTGGCATTTTTAAATTGATAAGCTTCAGTCCTCTATCAAGAGCAGTCTGAAGATCATATAATGAGAAATTTCTCAAGTAAACTCCCAAAACACTGGTTCATTAACTCCTTCAAAAAGTCTGAGAAAGAGTAATTGATCTTGAAGTCTAAGACTATACAAATCTGTATTTTTAATTAGGCCTGTAGATCCATCTATCCTTACAGCAGTGATTGCCAAATACTCAACTACTATTTACCAACTCTCACCGGATAAGTGCTGTCCGGGTAAGAGTGCTATCCCGGGTAAAAGTGTTTACCAAATGTTTTTGGTAAGTGTTTACCAACAATATAATGACCATTATAACCCTATTTGTAATTATATATTGAATAATATATGATTATTTTTGTTATTAATAGTTAATGGAAGAAAAAAAAAACAAAATGCATATTTTAAATAAATGCTTACCAATAAAATAATACCATTTTACTTCTTTTCATATGTTAACTGTCAAATAAGAGAACAAAATACAATTTTCATACTTCAAATTAAATAGAAAAATATATTAATAGTCGTTCATACTTAAATACAAACGCGATATGAAACGTTAATACCAAAATAAATTATTTGTTTTTCATCCTAGACAATAAAAACTAATTTGAAGCATTTGAAAACAGTTGAGTCGCAATCTGATCCCGCAGATTAGTCATATATCCGTTGTCTTGAAAAGTCCCCCATTGTACTTCAACAACTTCTTCTTCAATGCATCTTAAGGCTACCGCCTTGCATTTCATTCAAGGATATCTCTTGTAGACAACACTCCAAGAAGGTTTGTAGACAACACTCCAAGAAGGTTTTTACTACATTCTATTTCCAACTAACCTCGATTTTTTGGGTTCCATTGATTCATCCTACAGTTCCATACCTATGTCAAAAACACCCAAACATTTCAAACTCTTCATCATCCATCATGTTCTCAATAACAAAGCATACAGAAGCAAAAACATTTACAAAAGACCAATAAATATTGACGATAATAACTATAATTTTAAAGTACCCACGTCAAGAAATGATAAAGAAACACAATAAACCATTGAGATCACTAGAATAAATTCCATCAAATAGGTGTTAATCAAAATCCAACAAAAATTGACAAATTTGCGAGGCTGTGGAGTTTCGACCATATCTCACTCATCCTAGTTTTTTCTAAGGAGATTCAAGATGTTTTGGAAATCCAACAGACAGGCTTACAACTTTCATGTTTTAAGTTTTCACAAATACAAGCTGCATCTAAGTTGAAATTAGCATTAAACTCAGAGAGAAGGATGCTGGACAGGTGGATGGGTTTGAACTTGTGACCAAAGGGGTCACTTCTTGAGAACATGCAGTTCTTCACACAATTCAGTAGGTCATGACTAGCGAGGATGGGAAGAAGTTGACTACACTACAAAAAAATGATCTAACCTATTATAAATGAATGCATTAGCTTGATTTTTTACTGCTTCATGGAAGCTGGATGGAGTAAACCAATTTTTTTCTTTTTTTCTTTTCACTTCAATTAATCCAAACCCATCCCACTTTCTTTAATCATTAATATGTAACCTTAATAAAAATCTAGTATTTTACAAAAGTTTTGACAAGTTGAGTGTTGGAGTAGCAGTAGCCAGTGGAGTCTCAAGACTTGCATATCTATACATCAATGGTAACAGATGGCAAAGCAATCCCAGCAGCAGTAGTGCTATGTTTACATCTGCTTGCTTTTGTATATATATACACACACATATCAAGAAATATGTTACAAACCCATTCTTGTTCCTGTGCTTGTGTATATATTTACGTGTTTCATATATAAACTTGTAAAATACATGTTTTTCCATATATGAAACAATACATAAAAGCTTATTTAAATTTTGTAAAATATATATCAAACTTTTGTTCAAAAAAGACATTGGCTATTCCACCACAAAGCAGAGAAGTACCAAGCACCAAGAGAAGATTGGAGAGAATGGAACCCAAGAGAGAGTATTTAACCACATCCACTTTGTTTTCCATTAATGCAAATATTGCTATGATCAACTCTGTTGCATTACCGCATGTAGCATTCCACAGTCCTCCCAACAAAGTGTGTGGTTCACCCAAATTATAATAATATGAATGAATGCATTTGCATTTGCATTCACTTATTATAACCACCCAAATTATTATCCCTTCACTCTTTTTGCATCTGCTCACCAACTCCTCTTTAATTTCACCTTCTATTTCTTTCCATTTTTTGGTATAAAAAAACATGATTGTGTATGTTCATTTGTTTGGCTAGGTACAAGGTTTTAGACCTCCCTTTAATTTCATCTTTTATTTGGTTCATTTTTTGCATCTGCTCACCAACTCTTAATTTCACCTTCTATTTCTCTGCATTTTCTGGTATAAGAAAAACATGATTGTGTATGGTTCATTTGTGGTGCTAATCATTTCCCTAGGGCTTCATACTTCTTTTTCAAATGCCCACCATGTTTTTTTCATATGGGGTTGCTTGCCATGGTGGGTCAGCCAGAGGCAAGCAAAAATAGTAAGGTGAGTTTTAGCATATATTCTCAACATATAACACTTCAATTGGAAGCTAATTTCAGTTCTACAATGGAGTGATCATGTTAATTTTCATCAAACAGAAGTGATTGTGCTTTCCTCTTTGTTGATTTGCCACTATATTGTTAACAAGTCATTACAGGTCAGCAAAACAGCATAATCACAGTTTCCAGAAGAGGTCCTCAATCCAATTCTGTATACCGTAACAATAGCTCTTCATTGGAAATGATAAACATGCAGGAAATTCATTTAACAATATATTTACTCCCCCCCCCTTTTACTCATTTTACCTTTGCAGGAAATTCAGTTTACAATGTACTGTAATAAAATTCACAATAACAAACATGCAGCCAATATCTCTAATTGGGACTCAAAAACAATAGAATAGTAGTCATATAAGAACAAGCAGTAAAGAACAAGTAAAGTAACAAAGGTACCCACATAGAAATTGTAAAGAACAAGCAGTAACAAGTACCAACAATCTGCACCAAATACAGAAATTCAAAGTTCATCTACATAGAAGAACATTAAAAGGGGTTGAAATACCTGTCGTATAGTATGCTATTGTCAACAGGTTCTTGAGTTTTTCTAGGTTTTGCCAAATATGGTGAGGGGGAAATGACAGAGCGATGATAGAGGGAGGGTTACTGCGCTTCGGTGATCGGCGTTTACCAGGTTTGGCGTTGAGGAACTCATTGCCGTTCCACAGGAGCGAAGAGGGCCGAGAGTGACAAGGGTTGGGAGCGACGAGGGTTGGGAGTGACGACGAGGAGGATCGATTCGAAAGCTAATCGTGAAAAGGGCACACAAGGAAAAATGAAAATCTGACCCAGGTAAGCATAATTTTGTTTTCGTCTTGGTAAGCGTTCAAGTCAGATTTCGGTCAGACCACTGATTTAGTAAACAAGCTGACTATTCAGCGTCTAGTACACAGCCCCTAAAGCAAACTTTTCTTTTCAAAGCTTTTGATTCTGACAAATCAAGTTCTCTACATTCAACCTCTCACCATACTACTTGAACCTTGATAGAAACTGTGAGTACATCATCTGATATTCCTCAGGCCAAGAACCATCTACTAAAGCTTCATCTCTTTCACCAATATACCATCAAAACTACGGGTGTCAACAACATAATCTACAAATCTGTTAGATAAATGCCTTCAGGAAAATTGATATGATAGATGATCACATCTGGTTCTTTAAATAACAACTCCTCTTCAAAGATCTGATCCCAAACACTAGAAGATCTATCTTTGGAATAATAATGAACTCTCTATAGTATCTAATAATGTGATCATCTGCAGTCATTGTGAACAAAGGAAGATGTCCAAACTCTTGCTTCTACTCTCTCATTGGATTTCTTGGAACAATTTTAGGAATCTCCTCTGAATTTACAAACTTTTCAAATACTAACAGATCACAGACAAAAGTAGTTAAAGACCTTTGTACATCTATGCTTTGAATCACCCATGCTTTCACTTTTAATCTTGGTGTCTCAAAATCTGAAATCTCCATTACAGCTTCTAGTAAGACTATCAAATCAGTACACAAATTCTAGAACTTTCTGCCATTTCTTCATCAGACTCATAATCAAATTCTAATCTGAAGAATCACTAACTATCAGTTCTTCTGTATCTTACATTTCCTCCCAATCAAATTCAACATTCACATTCTCCATAACTTCATCAGACTCTATCTTTCCTCAGATCCAATATTTTTGTCAAACTCTGCCTCTTCAATTTGTGTATCAATCATATGAGCATACTTTGTAGCTTCTTGAACATTTATTACCCATTAAAGCAGCTTCATCAGATTCAAAAATTTCTTCAATTCATAATTCCAACATTCACATCATCCACTCTCTGCCTCTTATCCCCCTCATAATGATCTAACTCATCAGAATCATCATGTCTCCTTTTCCTGGATTAATTGAGCTTTGCATGATTCAGAGTGATATTTTGAGATTTTCCAAATCTTCTACATCCTTCTTTTTTTATTGCATCTCCACAAATTTACGATTGGTATCAGAGTAAACAGCTGCGAATTTGAAGAATTTCTCTCTATTGATTTCAAGAGTCAGATCTGCTTAAGACAATTTCAGAACTTAAAATTCACTTTCTTCATCTAATCAAATTTGAATTGTTATGTGAGTGTCTATGCTTAATTTTCTTGAATTTACTGTTTTTATTTCAATATAGTTGCTCAATTCTCTTTGATCTGACAACAATGTCAAAAGAATAAGTAAGTATTGGTTCTGAAACCAAACCACCAACGCTTTTCTTTAGTGAATACCATCAATGGAGGATTCGAATGATCTAATTTTTGGACAACATAGATGAGGACTTGATGAGATCAATTACAGAAGTCCTTACGAACGTTTCATAGAAACTCATGCCATCCTAAAACCAATGATACGCTAGAGATTCTGCTTCAAGATCAAGAAAAACAAGAAGGATTACTCGCTAAAGAAAAGAAGGAAAATATTGATAGGAGGGACATGACTTTACTTATAATGGTGATCTTCCAAAAAATAATCAATCAATTCACAATTATCAAGATCACAATGACATTCAACAATGACGGACAATTGTAGAGAGAGAAAGTTTCCAAAGGATTTTAAATTGATCTTCAAAGTTCCAAGATTACATAGGAAACTAGGTTATTTATACTAAACAGAAATACAAAGGAAATAAGCTTGAATACAACTACAAACTATCAAACCCAACATTCTCCTTCAAGCTCTAGATATAGAAAATCTTGATCTCCGGAATCCAAGGTGTGTTTCTGATCTTCTTACATCATTCTTGTATTCTATCTTTTTGTCGAACAACTCCACAGCTTTAAGCAGTAAGAACCTTTCCCTCAAGTTTAGCTTATCAGACCTTGGTGCTTTATCATCAAGTACCTTTTTAGATTCTAGCTGTCTTTTTATCAACTTGATTGTACCATCACTGTACTTTGACAACTCAGAGAATCTTAGAAACCTTGTAGCACCCTCAGCAATCTGATACACCACTCCAAACATTGGATCTTCAAGAATCATATACAATGGATAACCATCAACATCCTCTAAATCTTGATTCGGTTTGAACAAGTTCACTTTTCTTAGATTACTTTCAAAGCCCATTTGAACATCGATCACTGAGGATAATTTGCTGGGACACTTCAAGAATCTCCTGATGGCTTCTAATGCTCATACAACGCCTTCAAATCTGACCATCTGAACTTATGGTATATAAATTCTAAGTCTTTAAGGTATAGGTTAGGAAAATTAGCTTCATAGAAACACCATTCTTTACCGTCTTGACGAACAACATAAAAGACTAGATACCACAACCTTAATAGTTGTCTGGCTTCAACCTTCTTGACTGATACGATCCGGTGCCTTGTTCTTACACAATGAACGGGTCTACTTTTCACGATCATGAAGTACTTGTATTCTTGACGATAGGCTAGAGTCTCCCTTCGAATTCCCAAAACTTTTTCTAAGTCAATCTCTCTAAGAGAATGTAGAAAAATATCTCTGTAAATATCTTTAAGGTAAGCTTATCTAATTCTTGATCTTTCCCATGTTGGTTCAACTACCATTTCAGACATTGGAATGTATATGCGTGAAGATGAAACATTTTCAGCTGGGTGGATATGTTGTAGTAGGAACAACCGGTGTACAAGTTCTTCAGTAGGCTCATTCGAAAAAGGAAATTATGACTCATTATCATTCAGATCATCTTCAAAATCAAATACAAGATATTTGAATCAACATCTTCTTCCCTCTTAACAAATAAATCCTGACCTCCACCTTCAAATTCAACATTATCATCAACAAGATCAGCTGATACACCTTGTATCCTCTTTATTTCTACAGTAGAGACCTTCGGATTTCAACCATCAGCTCTATCTCTAGGTTTACATACAATACTAATTCTCTCCCTATCTCCCTTGCACCAGAATAATCATCATTATGCTCTTCAGAAGCCTCATTTTCTGCAAAACCTGATGACTCAGCCACTATTGCATTTTGATCTCTCCCTCATGGTGATCAGGATCGTTCTGGTCATCATGTCTTTGTTTAAGATTAGTGGCTTGAGTTTTACAACACGTTTCCAGAATAGAAAATCTTTTAGATAGCGCATTCAACGAATCCTAAATGGATTGGGTAGAAGAGAAGATTGTTGAACCAAGCTTTAATAAGACCGAGACAACAACACTTTGAAAATTGTGAAACTGTGTGGCTCTAAGGGTTTGGGACTCTTATACTGATTGTCGAAGCATAGCTAGCAAGTCTACATCCGTCGTATCCATGTTTGGTTGAGATAGCATCTTAGCGTAGAGCATGGATTTGAGTTCGTACATAGATCGATCCGTATCTTGTTGAGGTTGATGTGGTGGCGATGGAACACGAACTTCTTTGACTGCGGGTTGCTTTCCCTTCACCAGAGATTTGAGACCCCTTATTTCTCCCATTAAAGTATCTTGAACATCCTTTAGGGCGCCGTTCAGATATTCTTTTGACATAGAGTCGGGTAAATTAACTCCTGGATCACTTATATTTCTAGTTGAAATAACAGTTGAGTAAACTGTTGTCCCCCTACGTTCAATGTTGGAACTTCGTTGACAATGGTAGGACTTTCGACTTGTCCTAGTAAAAGGTCACTAAGTGACTCTACTCGGGTCGTTCCGCTTGTTTACTAAGAACAACGGATTGAGCAACAGATGATCCAGTAATACGTGTATCAATTGAAATAGGAATAGAAGGATCAAGACTCAAAGTGCAATCTAAAGAAGTCGTAGATCGGGGCAACTGTCTACTATTTTCAATATCCAATTCCTTCGAGTGAAGAACAAATATATTATGCTAAGTTCCTGTGAGAAAGTGAAACAAATACCTGTTGAGAGGTATCTTAGTGGCCAGGTGGGGTGTGCAGTTGCATAGTTGGGTGAACTATGTCTGTGATCCCAAATTCAAGTCATAACAATCAATTCAATCTATAATCAAGAACTTAGAATGATTTCAAAGATATCGGCTTGCTTGTATTCCAAAAACAGTAAGTACAATTGTTCTTGATAAATCTCTTTCAACTATGCGTAAGAATAATTCTGACAGAAGTGTTAACCATCTAAAAAAACTAACAACACTTTTTATACCAGCTTCCTAAAATAGCAAAGTAAACTAACCTTACTATAAAAGGAAACTACAATCCAAAACATTATAAAACATTTTAAGCATGGGGACTTGAATACAACAAATATGTTCCAACAATCTTCCCCTTTGGATTCAAGTCCAAAACAACAACAATCTTCAGAAAACTTTAAAAGCTTCAAGATATGAACTTTAACACTTTAACAATTTTAGCTCTTCAACAATCTTCCCCAAATAACTTATCAGCGCAAAAAACAATCTTTCTCTATTAAACAACAAACTTCAAACAATCTCCCCCTTTGACCATCTTCAGAAAAACCTTTAACTCCAACTTAAATTGATAATCCTCAAAATTTGAATAATCTCCCCTTTAAGAAATAGCAAACTCTTTGCAGAAAGAATCTTCACATTCACTCTCTGGTCGGGATTATTTCACACCTTTAGACTACTGAAATTAGGCCACAAAGCAAGTATACAATACGGCCCAACGTCGCCTTTCCAAGTAATAAGTGGTACAAGTACCGGATTATCGTCCACAGAGATTGTAGCCAAAGTTAGATTAGAGTCCAATGAAAGAGATGATTTCAGAAGACGATTTTGAAGACTTTTGTTTGATTTTAAGGTTATCCAAAACAGAATACAGAATATATAAAAGAAGCAAGAGTGTAAGACTTAAGGTGAGACCCAAACACAAATTCCAGCAGCCAATGTTGTATCAATGCTACAGCAAGCAGTGTTTCGAAACTAAGTTCCACCATCTATTTTGAAGGCATTCCTCTCGGACTTCACCATT
>NW_020201639.1:52018-54180 GCF_001531365.2 Cynara cardunculus var. scolymus
CGGAAAATAAAAGACAAGAAAGTAAATAAATAAAAAGATGAAGAAGATCTTGAAGAACTTGAAGAACACCCTTGAAGAGGGTTTAAAGCAAAAGGAAGAAAAGTTGGGAGAAAAAGTAGGGAGAATCCAAAGGATTATGGATTAATTGGGTGAGAAATGTGGTAACCTTAGCCTCCTATTTATACCCAAAATGGGCACTAAAAGACAAAAGAACAAAGCTTGGAGGCTAAGCTTACCAACACTAGTTACAATACAACTAAAGCTTTAACTAAAAAGTACAATACATAACTAAAGTTCAACTACAAAGTACATAAAGCAAACTAGAGAGTACACAAGCTTAACTAGAGAGTACATCTGATTTTCTACTAAAAWTCCAGCCCATTTACAGCTGTACTCCACCTCCAAAAAGCCAACGTCTTGKTCATTAAGCCCTCCAAAAAGTCGTGCAAGACCCAGGCCAACGCTGCACCAATGCTGTAGCATTTGCTGTTTTCACAAAAACTCTTAATTAGCTTCAATTTATGCATGCCATCAAGTCAACCACAACATTTAGCTTCATTATAACAAAAGTATAAAGAAATAAATGAAAATGACTCAATTTGGGAATGAAAAGAAATTATCGTACTAAAAAGTCCTAAAAAGAGCGCGTTATGTGTTAAATTCTCAACACATATCATACCCCCAAACTTAAACCGTTGCTTGTCCCCAAGCAACCAAAAGACAAATATAAAGACTCAATATAAACTAAAATGCATGATCAAGGCATTAAGTGCCTTCCCAAAGAGAGTTATAGCAACATGATGTTCATAGCCTTTCATAAATATAAGATGAGTCACACAAAACCAAGTTCTTTGTGTGAACCATAAGCTAGCATTCCCTTTTCTTCGTTAAGTTCAAACACAATCACCATTTTAGGATCAATAGGGCTTATGGGGTTTTCTCTCATTGGCGTATCTTTTCTCTCATAGCCTTTTTTCTAATATACTCCACATATAAAATTTTCAAATTTTTGGGCACTTTGGCCTCTTTTGCTTGGAGTGTGCACATAGCCCCTATGGGACTTTTGTTGTGCCTTTTCATAACATTTTTTTAAAACACATAGCCCCTATGGGACTTTTGTTGTGTTTTCAACACCCTTTGTGTGATAAGGAGTCAATTTAGAGCTTTGCTCTTTTGTATTGACTTTGTGTCCTTATGTGAATTCCTCCCCCAAACTTGAATATGACAATGTCCTCATTGGCGTTATGTGGGGTAAATGGTGTTTAAAGGGTGCAAGTGGCTAATATGAGCATAGAAAAGATGGCCTATCTCATTTCCTAATGGTGATTGTGTGATCAAAGTGTTTTCCCAAAAAGGGTTTTGCTAGTTCTAGCAAAAAACAAAGTACCATGATTAAATGACAAACAATCACTAAAATTATTCGGGCTAYGATCTCATGTGTTAACAGCCCTCAACTGAAATGATCATGCGTAAAAAAAAATAAGACTATAAAGTATAAAAAACTATTCCCGACTMAAAAAGATAAAATATGAAGCTAAATTAGGGTGGTAGAACMTGTCCTACTCCGAAGGAGTAGGCTGTGTGCTCCGGATTGCCATCTCCATCTTCAGCTTCTCATTCTTTTCAAACAAACTATTGTTATCCACCATGATGGCCTTCAGAATGTTTTCACGAAAGTTGATATTCTCACCTGTTATGAGACTAAACAAAAGCACCAACCTTTCTACAAAAATGGAGMTGTTATGATTAGTCGATGATAAATAATGTCTAATAAAGCTTATCCAAACATTCTTATCAGAGGATAAATTGGCAGCCTTAAAGGTTTTCAACATGAAATGAGTGTAAGGCTTCCAATCAGTCTCAGGCATTCCAAGGAAAGTCATGATCTCAACCAAATATGCCTYAGAGGCCGTGTGCAAGAGTGCATCATTCTCAGAATCTATGTGAGGTGAGAGTTGTTTCAATTCTAAGTCAAATGGTGATACAATAGATGGGGTAAAGTCTTTTTGCTCAATATTTTCTAGCAGCTCAAATGCTATAGTTGGGATAACATCATTTCTTATTTCCTCTACATCTTCTTCAACATTTTCCTCTTCTATTTCCTCATCATACTCTCCTTCCAACTTAAGGCTTTTCTGAATTCTCTCTTCCAAACACATCTC
>NW_020201640.1:0-1489 GCF_001531365.2 Cynara cardunculus var. scolymus
AGAATGGATAAGAAAATGAATGAATCTTGAGACCAGAGGGGCGCTGGTTGCAAAGGATTTGAAATCCAGAGGCTTTGGTCTTTAGAACCAGAGGCTCTGGTTGTGAAGGATGATGAGATTCAATGAAAAAATGGTTAAGTATGAAAAARAATGTCTTTGAGACCAGAGGGGCTCTGGTTGCAAAGACGTTGAATCCAGAGGCTCTGGTCTTTAGAACCAGAGGCTCTGGTTGTGAATGATGAAGAAAAATAATAAAGAATATGGCTAAGTATGAAGAGCAATGAGTCTTTGAGACCAGAGGGGCTCTGGTTGTAAAGACTTTGAATCCAGAGGCTCTGGTTGTGAAGGATGAGAGAAAAAACAAAATATGGTTATGGAAATGGAATGTCTTTGAGACCAGAGGGGCTCTGGTTGCAAAGACTTTGAATCCAGAGGCTCTGGTCTTTAGAACAAGAGGCTCTGGTTGTGAAGGATAAGAGAAAATGAAATATGGTTATGGAAATGGAATGAGTCTTTGAGACCAGAGGGGCTCTGGTTGCAAAGACTTTGAATCCAGAGGCTCTGGTCTTTAGAACCAGAGGCTCGGGTTGAGAATGGTGATGAAAAAATAATAAAGTATGAAATGAAATGATGAGGACTTTGTTTTCAAAGAAACTAGGGCCAGAGGCTCCGGTCTTTAGAACCAGAGACTCTGGTTGAGAAAAAGAATGTATAGCAAGCGAAGGAAAGTAGAGGCTCTGGTCTTTGGAACCAGAGGCTCTGGTTGAATGATGATGAAATGGAGTATGAGATGAAATGATCAAGATAAAGCTTGCAAAGAATCTAAAGCCAGAGGCTCTGGTCTTTAGAACCAGAGGCTCTGGTTGTGAGAATAGAATATAATGCAAGTGGGGTGGAAACCAGAAGCTCTGGTCTTTGGAACCAGAGGCTCTGGGTGAATGGACACAGTCATATAAATGATTTTAGTGAGCGAGGACCAGAGGGGCTCTGTTTTCAAAGGGGAAGAAAAAATAAGATTCAAAAGCGATGGATGGGGTCCAGAGGCTCTGGTCTTTAGAACCAGAGGCTCTGGTTGAAAAATAATATGAAAGGGAGTTAGAAAAGGAAATGGTTAAGACTTGCTTGCAAAGAATCTTAAGCCAGAGGCTCTGGTCTTTAGAACCAGAGGCTCTGGTTGAAAAACAATATGTAGCAAGTAAAGATCGAAACCAGAGGCGTTGGTCTTTGGAACAAGAGGCTCTGGTTGGTTAAGGAGAAAGAAATGATGAGAGAATGCAAGAATCCAAGGATTGAGACATTGATATCTCAAAAAGTTGGAATCCAGAGGCGCTGGTTTATATAACCAGAGGCTCTGGGTTGGAGAAAAAGGACTTAGTAAGAAATACCAAGTATTTTCTTTGAACCAGAGGGGCTCTGGTTACCAATAGAACCAGAGGGGCTCTGGTTACTAATAGGACTAGAGGGGCTCTGGTTGCAAAGATGAAATTTC
>NW_020201640.1:2917-4207 GCF_001531365.2 Cynara cardunculus var. scolymus
TTCATCGGTTCATCGGTTGATGGTTCCTCATTCAGATTTTCTTTTTCATCAACTGTACTTGCTAATGAAGTAGATTTGACAGGCAGAGATTCTGTTTTGTCAATAGAGTTTGTAGCGATCTCTGGTTTTGAAATGTCATTAGTACAAGTACTTTGCTCATAAACCACATTTTCAAAATCCTGTCTTGAAACGACAGTTTTTCCATCGACTTTAACTCTCTTGAAATTAGCTTTAAGTTTTGGAGAGAAGTGGGGTTTTTGAATGCATCCAAGTTTAAAAGTGGATTCAAGGGTGGATTTCTTTGGATCGATGAAAGAATTTAATTCATTGAATCCGATTCCTTGAGTATCTTTTTGGCCATTAAGTTTTTCAAAAACTTCTTGTGCATCCTTATACTTTTTCATCAGAAGTTCATTGGTCTGAAGCTTCTGATGAAGAACTTCTCGCTCCTTTTGAAAGAAATCTTTAAGAGCGACAGAATTCAATCTTTCTGCCTCAGATTCCTTTAAGGCCTTAGTTTTCTTTTCAAGGTCCTTAGTTATACGTTTGTTCAATTCCAGAAGTTTATCTTCTTCTGTTTTCTTTAGGGTGCTTATGCGAGTCTTTTSTTTTGCYAARTCCTCTTTTTCTGCGGTTAGAAGATCAGTTTCTCTTTTGTAGAAACTTGCTTCTTTTTCCGCCTTTATTCTTTCAGATTTTTCAAAACWTAATTTTTCTTTTAGTTTCAAGAAATCTTCTGAAAGTTGGATTACCCTTAACTCTAGTTCTGATGGAACAGAGTTGGTTTCATAAGACTCACATACCTAGTCATCATGGTTGGAGAAGGATTCTGCATTGGACGTGGCCATTAGACAGATGAGCGCCTTATCTTCATCATCTGATGAGGAGTCGGACACCCAGTTTTCCTTTTCAGCCATCAAGATTCGCTCTCTTGAGTTATACTTGTATTTGTTCTTATAGTAATCAGCATCCTTGATCAAACGTCATTTGCATTCCTTGGAAAAATGACCAAGTTTGCCGCATCTGAAACATCGAAGGTCATTCTTCTTGTCCTTTCTCCTTTCCTCTCTTCGTTCTTCTCTTCTCTCTTCTCTTCTTTCGTCCCTTTCTTCTCTTTTATCTCTTCTTTCGTTCCTTTGATAGAATTTAGATGGCTTTCTATCATAGGATGACTGGAACTTTTCCCTTMTGAACTCTTTTCGCTCGTAGGGTTTTCTGATGATTTGTTTTGTAATTAAGGCCAATGATTTGGCCAAAGCTTTAATCTCATCATCTGATTCAGAAGTTTCC